>NC_143024.1:66696982-66761982 GCF_057628025.1 Oncorhynchus mykiss
GGCCTATCAGTCACATGCCCACTGACTGGAACAGAACAGTGTTGTAACCTGAGATCTCAATACAACCAGAGCCCAGAGGACCAACCGACACTGACTGACCCACCTCGTCCCCGTGAAACAAAACGCTTCCCTCTCTTCATTCCCCTCCTCTCCCTATCTATCTTCCTCCCCTCTTCTCTCCATCTCACAATCCCCTCCATCTCTTTCCCTCTCTCCCCCTCCTATCCTCTCCCCTGATGCCCCATCCTTCCTTTCCCTCTCTCCTTCTCTCTATCCATCTCTCTCCCTTTGTCTCTACCTCAGTCCTCCCTGCTCTTTGTTTGTTTTAAGCCACTCCCCCTCTTGTTTTGTCTTTGTCTGAGTGTTGTATCCCCTGTCTGGCCCCTTTCTCTCCTCCTCTCATAGCAGTGCCTAATGAAGATTAGCCTGGCATAGGACCCCCTGCCACACCAACACCACCACCACAGCCACACACACCATCACAACAGCCACACTATTAGCTAGCCTAGCATCCCTCACTCAGCTCAGTGTCCCCCCCACACCCCAATCCTATAACAAGCTGTTAACCCTGGGTCCCCTTTCAATCGGCTTGTGAGGGGGAGTAATCCCGGCTGGGCGGTTTAATGAAAATGGCTGTATCCTGATTAGATTACCCCAGAGCTGCCAGGCTGGCCCACATTAGAACATTAGCTGCTACCATACAAAGATAAACAGAGGCTGAAGCTCCCCCCACCCCCACTAAATCCCTTTAAAGGAAGACAGGGATCTGACTCTCAGGGATCTGACTTTCTCTCTGCTGTTTGAAGCTCTATTTCTTGATGCTAAACTGATCTCTCTCCTCCACTCTTCTCTCTCTCTCTCTCACTCTCTCTCTCGCTCTTGGTCTCTCTCTCCTTTTCTCAATCGCTCAATCTCCCTGTCTCTCCTTCTCTCCTCCCCAGTTTACTGACTGGGTTCAGATCACTACCAGCCTCTTCTGGATTAATCTATGTTTGAGGTGCTCCCCACTAATGCTTCCCCCCCACCCCAAACAATCCCCTGCCTTTAGTTCCACTACAACACCACCACCATGACTCTTCAGTCCTGTGGATGGGTCAGTCAGCTCAGTGAGTCAGTTCTATGCGGACGCACAGCGAGAATGGTTATCACAAAGCCATTCCTTCAGCTTGTGTAAGGAGAACCTTACACGATGTCCCAACACAATACTGTAATGCTGGGTTGTTGTGAGTGTGCTTGCTTACTGTTCTGTCAATGAAAGGTTGCTTGCTTTTTTATCCACTACTCCCATTATGTCGAGGGACCTCTGTTGTGCCCTTACCTGCCAGCAGAACAAATGCATTTACCCAAACATTACAAAAAGAAAAGAGGATATACTGTGGAGGCGGCTGTAAACAGAGAGAAACCAGTGAATCAAATGCTTGTTTATGTTGAGCAGTGAATGCTGTTTTGACTGGCTCTCAATCCCTCGCTTGTTTGGGGCAAAATATAACATTTCACAAAGGCTTTGCCGCTGTCAATGGGCTGTTTACTACTCTCACTCTCTTTCTGTCTCTTTCTCTCACTCTCTTTCTGTCTCTTTCTCTCACTCTCTTTCTCTCTGTCTCTATCTCTCTCTCTCTTTATCTCTCACTCTTTCAATTCAATTCCATTCAAAGGGCTTTATTGGCATGGGAAACGTGTTAACATTATCTCTCTGTCTCTTTCTCTCTGTCTCTATCTCTCACTCTCTTTCTCTCATTCCCTTTCTCTCTTTCTCTCACTCTCTATCTCTCTCTTTCTCTCACTCTCTTTCTCTCTGTCGCTATCTCTCACTCTCTTTTTCTCTATTTCTGTCTCTCACTCTCTTTCTCTCACTCTCTACCTCTCTGTCTCTATCTCTCACTCTCTTTCACTCTGTCTCTATCTCTCACTCTCTTTCTCTCTGCCTCTTTATCTCACTCTGTCTCTTTCTCTCACCCTGTCTCTTTCTCTCTGTCTCTTTCTCTCACTCTCTTTCTCTCACTCTCTTCCTCTCTGTCTATATCTCTCACTCTCTTTCTCTCTGCCTCTTTATCTCACTCTCTCTTTCTCTCACTCTCTTTCTCTCTTTCTCTCACTGTCTTTCACTCTGTCTCTTTCTCTCACTCTCTCTCTTTCTCTCACTCTCTTTCTCTCTTTCTCTCACTGTCTTTCTCTCTGTCTCTTTCTCTCACTCTGTCTCTTTCTCTCTGTCTCTTTCTCTCACTCTCTCTCACTGTCTTTCACTCTGTCTCTTTCTCTCACTGTCTCTCACTGTCTCTTTCTCTCTGTCTCTTTCTCTCACTCTGTCTCTTTCTCTCTGTCTCTTTCTCTCACTCTCTCTCACTGTCTTTCACTCTGTCTCTTTCTCTCACTCTCTTTCTCTTTCTCTGTCTCTATCTCTCACTCTTTCTCTCTGTCGCTATCTCTCACTCTCTTTTTCTCTTTCTCTCTTTCTCTCACTGTCTTTCTCTCCGTCTCTTTCTCTCACTCTCTTTCTCTCTGTCTCTATCTCTCACTCTCTGTCTCTCTGCCTCTTTCTCTCACTCTGTCTCTTTCTCTCACTCTGTCTCTTTCTCTCTTACTCTCTTTCTCTCTTTCTCTCACTGTCTTTCACTCTGTCTCTATCTCTCACTCTATTTCTCTCTGTCTTTCTCTCACTCTCTTTCTCTCACTCTCTTTCTCTCTGTCTCTATCTCTCACTGTCTTTCTCTCTGTCTCTATCTCTCACTCTCTTTCTCTCTGTCTCTTTCTTTCACTGTCTTTCACTCTGTCTCTTTCTCTCACTGTCTTTCACTCTGTCTCTATCTCTCACTCTATTTCAATCTGTCTTTCTCTCTGTCTCTTTCTCTCACTGTCTTTCTCTCTGTCTCTATCTCTCACTCTCTTTCTCTCTTTCTCTCACTGTCTTTCACTCTGTCTCTTTCTCTCACTGTCTTTCACTCTGTCTCTATCTCTCACTCTATTTCTCTCTGTCTTTCTCTCTGTCTCTATCTCTCACTCTCTTTCTCTCTTTCTCTCACTGTCTTTCACTCTGTCTCTTTCTCTCACTGTCTTTCACTCTGTCTCTTTCTCTCACTCTCTTTCTCTCACTCACTTTCTCTCTGTCTCTCTCTCTCTCTCTCTCTATAGTGAGGTCATCTGTAGTCTCAGATGTCAAGTGTGTGTGTGCGTGCGTGCCTGCGTTTGTGTGTGTGTATAGCTTTATGAGTGTGTTTGTGAGTGACGGCTGTATTGACGGGGAGAGGAGGGTGTGTGTGATGGCTGTGATGGCTGGCTGTGTGGGTGGGGGACAGCAAGGATCAAGAGGTCATTGTTGGACTGACACGTGTTTGCTGATAAAGCGTCTGAATGGGCTTAACTCTCCCCTGCTTTGTCCTGGCTCTGACCGTCAAACCATGGATCTGGTGACCCCAGCACAACTGAGTGGGTATTTGTGTGTTTTGTGTGTACACAAACAGAAATAGCTCTCTCTCTCTCTCTGTCGGCTAGCCCACACAAACATAGGCAAAGGATGATTGACACACACACACACACACACACACACACACACACACACACACACACACACACACACACACACACACACACACACACACACACACACACACACAGGCACAGCCCCCCCTTCCATTAACTGAATGTATTCATCAGCTGCAGCTGCACGCTGTCAGGGCTTAGAAGTCACTGTGTGTGTGTTTTGGGGACGCAGATGGAAGGGTCGCACACACTGTCCTTCAGTGTTACCATTCAAACACCCACACATCTCACACACACACACATACTCATTTAAAAAGCCACCCTTTATGACCCACTAATCTACTTTCCTTTACTCAGTCGAGTCAACTTGGAAAGGAAAGCTAATCGTGTCTGGACTCAGACACGGTCGTCCACCACAATACTCTGACTCACTGTTCAGTTCTTTGAAGTGTTCCGCTGTGTTGTGCTGGCCCACCTTCCCGATGACACAGTGTCACACACACACGGACGCCTCCGGGCAGTTCATTAACGATGTGGCAGGCAGCGAGCGTTGAGCGAGGAGCTCCCCCACTGGTTGGTGGACTCTGGGTGACCCTGTGGTCACATGGGCCCTGGAGGCGAGGAGGGCACATCCCTCTCCAAGGTCCAGAGTGGCTCTGCCCTGTCCTGCTGGGTTTAATTGGGTGGTAGCAGGCTGACCCCTGACCCTTGGCTGGACAGACTGGCTGAGACCGGTAGAAGAGAAGAGGCTATGGATCAGGATCAGAGAACAGTGTGGCTGGCAGGCTGTCGCCTCTGGCCTGTTTTACTGTTTTACCTCAGCAATTGGAAAACCCTCTCTCTCTCAGACATGGTATTATCGGTTCTGTGTGTGTGTTGGGGGGGGGGGGGGGGGGGGGGGTTGTGTAGTGACTGAGGTACATTTAAAATTATGCTTCCGCTGTCTAAAATCAGGTAACTCAACAAGGAAATTGATAACAATGTCTTAGATTTACAGTATAAATGTATTGTATAAAATAATCCCTCTGTTTATGATAACACATGTTGTTGTCCCACTGATCAAAGGGCCTTCAGTCTAGTCACATTACAGACTACAGAGAAGGCTGTTGTGTTCCCAGCACCATCTCCACCCTGATGTAGCTGTAGGCCTGTCCCTTGCCTGGCCTCCCTCGGCTGGTTCTGCCTCAGAGATCTGAGATCTGACTAGCTGGCCCCTAGCTGGAATGCTGCCTCATATCTCACTATTAACTACACAATTCACTGCTTTACACACACACACACACGCGCGCACGCACGCACGCACGCACACACACACACACACACACACACACACACACACACACACATGCACACATGCCATGCACACACACAGACACAGACACACACACACCTGATTATTGACTATACATAAATGCTCTCCTTCAGCTCCCCGTCAGAGCCCAGAGCAGAGGGTTTTCATTAGGCCTCATTCAGGAGGGGAACCGGGATACATGAAGTTTCTTATTCAGTTTGGCGTGTTCCTGTGGGGAGTTAGAAAATACGATTTTCACGGATGGGGTTATGGTTATGTCAGACAGAGAGTTATCAGACAACCACCGAATAGAATCAGCCTTGCTTTGTTCCTCTGCCCTGGGAGGGGATGAATTTTATAGAAGCACAATATTGAAAATAATCATCTTTATTATCCTTTTTCTCCATGGGGTAGAATTATTATAGACTACAGATGGTGTCTTGTAATAATTCATACGGATATAGAATAGGTTTGACTGTGGGGTTATACAGGGGTCTGTGAGGTTTTGCCAGGAGAATTTAATATCTAGGAATGACTTTTATGGCAGAGCTATCTCTATAAATGTTTGTCTCTCTGTCTGTCTGTGTGTGTGTGTGTGTGTGTGTGTGTGTGTGTGTGTGTCCTGTGCTGTGCTGTGTCATGAACATTTAGGTTGAGGTGTGTGTGTTTCAGCCCTGCTCTCCCCCTGGCTTGATAAGTGCTGATGTCATAATAAACCTGTCTGGTTTAGTTCATGAACCTGAACGCTGCAGCCCTTATGTCCTGCCAAGATGTGTCACAAGACATCAGCTCAGCCACAACTAATTTCACCACCACTCTGACTAACACGGGATCCCACCACCACTTCTAACAACTCAGGGTGTTTAAAGAAGGGAAAAAGGAGCCTTTTACACCTGGTTATTCCAATATTTTAAGTATTGAACAACAAGGATAATGTACAATTTACTAATTTCATCAATATGTCAACCCATTCCACACCCACTACTGTTTCACTTGACCCTGCAATCATCTTGGATATCAACGCATCCCCTCAGTTTCCTCTAAAACAAAGGCTGATAGAACACCCACATTCACACCGACACAAAGTCAAGACGTTGTCTCTTGTTTCTCTTAAAAATGTGAATGGCTTTAACCGACACGCTGCGATGGTGACACTGTGTTTTCCTCATCTCTGTGTGAGCTGTTGTCCGTCTGTTTCCTCCCCGCTCCCAGAGGACCTAGCCTGGTGTGTGTGTGTGTGTGTGTGTGTGTGTGTGTGTGTGTGTGTGTGTGTGTGTGTGTGTGTGTGTGTGTGTGTGTGGGTGGGTGCACGTGGGACAAAGACTAGAGAGGAGATGAAGAGGAGGAGGAAGAGGAGGAGGGGAGAGCAGACAGAAGCTTGGTGGCAATGTGCAGGAGGGAGACAAAGAAAGACAGATTTGACAGGAGAGGATAGGAGGAGAAGAGAGGAGGAACGGAGGAATGGAGGAGGGCCCATGGGGGACTAAAATAGTATCTCCCTCTTGGTGTTGATAGACAGCAAGAAAGCAAAAGTAAATATTGAAGCACAGTAATGAATGCGTTGCTGTCCTCCCTAATCTTCAACCCCAGAGCTGAGCTTAACTATCTGCCTACGAGTAAAGTACTTAGCCAGATTACATGAACACTAACTGTGTATTTATTGGGTACTTTCATGGTCAATTAATGCAGATAGTGAAGGACTAAATAAGGGTTGTGTGCGTACTGCAGTCTTCAACCAGTCACTCAGATAAAGGAAGGAATGGGGAGATTCCCATTCAGATCTACAGCTGTCTCATCCGGCCAGGCATTCTCCTACTGAGATAGGATACAGATGTAGAGCAGACCTGATCCTTAGCCACCCCTCGTCACATCCACATCCAGGCTGAGGAGGGATCAGCACCCTGTGTGTAGACTGAACTCTGGTCCACATGACTGAACAGAGAAAAAACTCTCACACACACACATCTAAGGAGGGATGAAACCCTGTGTATAAACTGAACTCTGGTCCACTGACTGTACTGGCCAGCCACACACAACATCACTGATGTTGTAAACAGACATTTGGCATGCGGAGCTGATGTGGATGGCAGATATTAGACCATAGACAATATATCTATGTATCACAGTCTTACTGAAGGGGGGGGGGGATTGATACAGTTACATTTTTGGATAATATTATATTGATATTTGACTCCAAATATCAATTTGGAAAATATATATATTTTTTAATACCCTAGCCCTACTCTGTGGCATTTCAAATTACAACAATTGTCCTCCTACAGATCTACAACACTTAGATCACATCACTAACACACACTACACCAGACACCAGACATTCCTTACTCAGAATCACAACCCAAGCATGGCTGCCACTGCCAGACAATGCACAATACACTAAAGCCACTCCCACTCCCACCACCATTTATATAACTAGCGAATCCAAAAGAAATGAACCCAGGCCCAGCCGTAGTGAATTGGGGGGATAACAGTGATGTATTGATTCCTGATTCCCCCTCTAAGCATGGTCATACTAAGCCCACTAGCTAAGCCAATATGACTGAAGCACACATACACACACACACACACACTGGAATGGCCTGAGGGTTATTTGCTGCTTGGCCATAATTCACCCAGAGCTCAAGCTAGCCCACTAATAGGGCCAAGTCCTCTGAGTGCAATCGCTCTTCCTTATTTCTCGTGTCCCCCACAACCCTCTGCTCTCTCAGTGTCCGGGCCATTTGACTTCCCTCTTCTGCACTGGCTGCAGGGCAGGCAATAGGAAGTAACACACACGTATAATAAGACACATACAATTACACGCATGTACACACACATGGAATAATGCATGCATGCACACACAAACACGCAATATCAAACATTTTCACACAGAATCACACACGCACACACGCACGCTTGCACACACACAACTCTGTGTATTTCCTGAGAGAGGCCTTGCTTGCAGCAGGTGGTGTCAGCAGTGGGATATTTTTAGGTGTTGCCAAATGTGGCTGTGAATTCCTGATTTTCACTCACAGTCAGGTGCTTTTCTCCTCTCTCCCCAACCTCGTCTCAGAGCATTTCGTATTATTCTGTAGGTAAATCCAAGACACTCCATTTAGTATGATATGTTACGTTTCATATGGTGCTGTTTGTATTCATTTGTGGATTCCATCACCCATTTCGTATTATATGTTATGAATTCTAGCCTAGCTAGAATGGCCAACATTAGCTATGCTAGGGGTTAGTGTTAAGGTTAGGGTTTATAAAAATAAATAAAAATGAACCTTTATTTAACTAGGCAAGTCAGTTAAGAACAAATTCTTATTTACAATGACAGTCTACCCCGGCCAAACCCTAACCCGGACGACGCTGGGCCAATTGTGCGCTGCCTTATGGGACTCCCAATCACAGCCGGTTGTGATACAGCCTGGAATCGAACCAGGGTCTGTTGTGACACCTCTAGCACTGAGATGCAGTGCTTTAGACCGCTGCGTCACTCGAGAGCCCCAAACTAACTTGGAAGTAGTTGCAAAGTAGCTAAAAAAGTAGTAAGTCGTTGAAATGTTGCTAATTCGCTCAAATGAAAAAGTCCATGATGAGATTCGAACTTGTGACCTTTGGGTTGCTAGATGTTTGCGTTATACGCCCACCCGTTCACCTTGACCAATCACCCTACTTTAGTTGTTTGCCTTAAGTAACCATCTGTCTTATGTAACCGTACCAAACATAACATATTTTGAGTGTCCCGGATTTACATTTGCTAAGTTTCATCAAGTCTATGAGATCAGGCTGCTCTCCCTCATCTTACCCCTATCTCTCCTCTTCACTCCCCTCCTCTCTTCCTCTCTCCTTCTGGTAACTGGGACCACACCTCTGTTTTTTCTCCCTCTCGTTCTCTCTTCCTCCTATTGATTTGGCTGGGGCCATGCACGATGGTGTGATTGTCTTACAGTACACAGTGCAGGCCAGGCAGTGTGGCATAATATATCAGAAGGCAAAGACCTTGACAGGTGGTTGTTTGTTTGTCACTTGATCAAGATGTTGATCTTTCGAAATATTTCTGTGTGTAAATTCGATATAATTTAGGGTTAGGTTAGGACTAGAAATGATATCTGCTGACTTTGCATTGATGTAATGCTGATATGCCATGCAATCCTACATCTGAGTGTTCTCTGTGTATATTAGAGTAATGCTAAATGCCTTTTATTAAACCTGTAGGCTAGTATATTCACAAGTGGCCTCTCCAAGAGATGTCATTAAAAATCGGAAATATGTATTGTAGAAGTCAACAACATTCAAAAAGTCAAGTGTTGATTCTTTTTTTCTGTTAGGGCGCTCAGAATTGTCCAATGCGGAGGTAGTGAATGTGTGGTTGGTGGGATGAACGAGGCCTTGCTTTCGGCTTTTAACCCAGAAACACACTCAAACAGGAGATGGACTCCTCATCTGCACCCTGAATGGAACCGTATTCCATATATGATGCACTACTATGGCATTATTGGGAATGGGGTGCCATGTGGGACTCACACCATGTTTTGTGGTAGTAGTGAGTGCAGTGCTCTGGCTCTGTAGCCAATTCTGCTGTCAGTGGGAATTGCAGCAATGGATTGTGGAAAGTAAGCACATAATTTTTATACCCTCGATAACTGCTGCATGTTGGAGGACAAGCGCATGACTTGACAAATGACCCTGGCGAAGGGCCGTCTGGCGCGTGACGGCAGGAGAGACGTTCATTTCCAACCAGCCATCATATCACTCCGTATCCCACCCAATCCCCGCTCCCCGCACATGCACAAACCACGCGTCAGTGGCCAGGGGCCAAGAAAAACCAGATTAAATTATCCCCCAAATTAAAAGGGCATATCTTCCTTGTCTCCACTAACAGCTGTTTAAATGTTCCTTATTCTGCACTATGCTGCGTCTATCTGCTGCTGCCTGCGCTATTCATTCGTTTTATAACCTATGTTTATTAGTCTGCCCAGGTGGCAGTGGATCAGGGCGGGAGTAGAGGTGGGGGGGTGAGGGAAGAGTAGGGGGGTGACGTTCGCGTGCTAATTGCTTTGCTGTGAGAGAATGTGTCGGGACGTGTGCAGAGGGGGGGGGGGGGGAGCTAGGGGAGGCAGGGGTGAGGGGGAAATGAGGGGCTACTGTAAGTATTGTAAGGAGGGAGGGAGAGAAGGAGTGGGGGAGGGGGGTTGACACAGGTGCAGAGATGATGGAGGGGTGGGGGGGTGGGGGGAAAGGCAGAGCAATCACACAGCGGGAGTGTCTGAGTGGCCCCACTCCATCATAGACTGTTGATTAAAATTTCATTGGAGGAGACCAGTGGGGTAGGGGGATTGGGGATAGGGGAGGGTTGTGGCCTGGGCAGATCAGGGGGGGCATTTCAGGGACATATCCCAAGCAATAAAAGCTAGCTGTGCCTCAGGACATTAAGAAGGCTTGGGTTTTGTGGTCTAAATGTAATATTTTCTGTGTTACCGCTTTATATGAAGAAAGTTCCTCAACCATCCCAGGGCTGTTTCAGTTCCAACAGTAGCTGCGGAGAGAAAGGGCTCTGAAACCTATTTTGTGTATAAAACGAGAAAGGTAACAGACATCGAAAGGTCTGGGGAGTAATGTACGTCCTGTTCAGATGCTTATCTCTTGTTTTGTCTGCTCCCTCGACCCTCTTGAACACAGAACCAAATCTCTTTGTTGAGATTGATGTTCTGAGAGAACAAACTGTTCCATTGCCAGGCCTTGTACTGCATCCCAAACAGCACCCTATTCCCTTCAGAGCACACTACTTTTGACCAGGGCTGTGGACAAAAGTAGTGTACTATAGGGAATAGGGTGCCATTCAGGACGTAGTCAGGGAGTCTTGTTTCAGATCAAAGGGAATCTCTTTTGCCACTCAGCATTGTACAGAGCTGATGTGTGTTGACTTTTCACACACGTGTCTTTCCATTTGCCATTCACCTCTTTATTGAGCTCCTTCTACTCTTTTGTTGTCTTGTGTAAGAAATCAGCCTCCAAGAGCCTCCAGTTCACTGGTTTTACGACCAGCTTTTCAAATAAAGCAGCAAAAGTACACACACACACACACACACACACACACACACACACACACACACACACACACACACACACACACACACACACACACACACACACACCATGCGCTCAGCTCACTCACTAAAGCACTGTATCTACTGCCTCTCCCTGTAACTGGATCTTCTAAATGTCAAGAACCCTAGAGCTTTGAAGAGGGGGGATGGGGAGACCGTGTGTGTGTGTGTGTGTGTTTCAGCTGTCGTCTCCCCTTTGGCCTCCTTGACTGACATAGCATCCCAGCTTCAACACAACCTCTTCACCATACAATGGCGCCGGAGGGGATGGTTGCCGTTTTACGGGCTCCTAACCTACTGTGCTATTCTGGTTGTTTGTTTGTTACTTATTCTGTACATATTGTTGCTGCTACCGTCTCTTATGACCGGAAAGAGCTCCTGGAAATCAGAACAGCGATTACTCCACTCAAACTGGATGAGGATTTTTTCTTTAATGAGTCTGACGCGAAAGATATACTGCTTCACCTAAACCAGGCCCAAATCCCCGTCATTTGTGTGAATAAAAGACAGATATACAGGGGGTGCCTTGTGAGAATTTGTCGGCAAACTACCTCTACCATCTGTTCTATTGGCCAATGTGCAATCACTGGAGAATAAACTGGATGATCTATGATTGAGACAATCCTATCAACGGGACATTGAAAATTGTAATATCTTATGTTTCAGGGGGGGTGGGGAAGGGTGTCTATTGGTCAATAACAGCTAGTGTGCGATGACTCAAGGTCTCAAGGTATTGCTCGCCTAAGGTAGAGTACCTAATGATAGGCTATAGACCACACTATCTACCTAGAAGGTTTTCATCTATATTATTCGTAGACGTCTATTTACCACCACAAACCTATGATGGCACTAAGGCCACACTCAACCAGCTGTGTAAGGCCATAAGCAAACAAGAAAATGCTCAGCCAGAAGCCTAGTGGCCGGGGACTTTAATGCAGGCAAAATTAAATCAGTTTTACCCCATTTGTGCAACCAGAGGGAAAAAAACTCTAGACCACCTTTACTCCACATACAGAGAAGCATGCAAAGCTCTCCCTTGCCCTCCATTTGGCAAATCTGATCATAATTCTATACGGAAGTGGTCAGATGACACGGATGCTACGCTACAGGACTGTTTTGCTAACACAGACTGGAATATGTTCCGGGATTCATCTAATGGCATTGAGGAGTATGCCACCTCAGTCACTGGCTTCATCAATAAGTGCATCGACGACATCATCCCCACAGTGACCGTACGTACATATCCCAACCAGAAGCCATGGATTACAGGCCACATCTGCACCGAGCTAAAGGCTAGTGGGACAATAATCCGGCCACTATGCCCTCAGACGAACCATCAAACAGGCAAAGCGTCAAAGGGTGTGTTCCTTGTTCTTCATGATGCTCTCTGCGCTTTTAACGGACCTCTGAGACTATCACAGTGCAGGTGCATTTATACGGAGACTTTATTACACACAGGTGGATTGTATTTATCATCATTAGTCATTTAGGTCAACATTGGATCATTCAGAGATCCTCACTGAACTTCTGGAGAGAGTTTGCTGCACTGAAAGTAAAGGGGCTGAATAATTTTGCACGCCCAATTTTTCAGTTTTTGATTTGTTAAAAAAGTTTGAAATATCCAATAAATGTCGTTCCACTTCATGATTGTGTCCCACTTGTTGTTGATTCTTCACAAAAAAAATACAGTTTTATATCTTTATGTTTGAAGCCTGAAATGTGGCAAAAGGTCGCAAAGTTCAAGGGGGCCGAATACTTTCGCAAGGCACTGTATGTATTATATTAAGTTAAAATAAGTGTTCATTGTCCATTCAGTATTGTTGTAATTGTCATTATTACAAACATATATATATAAAAATCGGCCGATTAATCGGTAGCGGCATTTTTGGGCCTCCAATAATCGGTATCGGCATTGAAAATCATAATCGGTCGACCTCTAGTGAGAATGCTATTTATTGGCTACAGCTCAGCTTTCAACACCATAGTGGCCACAAATCTCATCCCTAATTACCCTGGGACTAAACACCTCCCTCTGCAACTGGATCCTGGACTTTCTGACGGGCCACATCCAGGTGGTAAGAGTAAGCAACAACACATCTGCCACGCTGATCCTCAACACTGGGGCCCCTCAGGGGTGCGTGCTCAGTCCATTCCTGTACTCCCTGTTCACCCACGACTGTGTGGACAAGCACGACTCCAACACCATCATTAAGTTTGCTGATGACACAACAGACAATGATGAGACAGCCTATAAGGAGGAGGTCAGAGACCTGGAAGTGAGGTGCCAGAACAACAACCTCTCCCTCATTGTGAACAAGACAAGGGAACTGATCGTGGACTACAGGAAAAGGAGGGTCGAACGGGCCCCCATTAACATCAACGGGGCTGTAGTGGAGCGGGTCGAGAGTTTCAAGGTCCTTGGTGTCCACATCACCAACGATCTATCATGGTCCAAACAAACAAAGGCAGTCGTGAAGAGGGAACGCCATCACCATTTCCCCCTCAGGAGACTGAAAAGATTTGGCATGGGTCCCCAGATCCTCAAAACGTTCTTCCGCTTCACCAATGAGAGCATCCTGGCCGGTTTCATCACCGCCTGGTATGGCAACTGCTTGGCATCTGACCATAATATGCTACAGAGCGTAGTGCGTACGGCCCAGTACATCACTTGGGCCAAGCTTCCTGCCATCCAGGACCTATATACTAGGCGCTGTCAGAGGAAGGACCAAAAAATTGTGAAAGACTCCAGTCACCCAAGTCATAGACTGTTCTCTCTGCTACCATACGGCAAGTGGTACCGGAACACCAGGTCTAGGTCCAAAAGGTCCAAAAGGCTCCTTAACAGCCTCTACTCCCAAGCCATAAGACTCCTGAACAGCTAATTAATGGCTACCAGGACTATTTGCAAAGGGCCCCCCCCCCCCCCCTTTGTTTTTATACTGCTGCTACTCACTGTTTATTATCTATTCATAGTCACTTCACCACTTCCTACATGTACATATTACCTCGACTCATTATTGTTATTTTATTGTCTTTTTATTTTATCTTTTACTTTAGTTTATTTAGTAAATATTTTCTTAACTCTATTTCGTGAACTGCATTGTTGGTTAGAGCCTGTAAGTAAGCATTTCCCTGTATGGTCAACACCTTTGTATTCGGCGCATGTGACAAATAAAATTTGATTTGATTTGATGGTCCCTCCACTGTCACTCTCTCCAGCATCACAGACACACACACATCACATCTCACACACATCATCAAACAGCAGGCAAGAGCCACACCGCTGGTCGTCAGGCAGGGCCATGACAAGCCACACTCCCACTCCTACTCACACTCACACACACACAGGCGCTCCATAGTAAACCAATCCCCTGCTAGAGAAGGAGAGGGGAGGGAGGGTAACAAATCCATGAAATCCTTTCAGAGACGGTGTGGGCTCCAGACCAGATGACTGGGATGTTATTCTGCTACAATGATGCTCTAAATGTCATTGGGACAGATAGCATCTACCTCTTACTGGCAGAGTAAAGCACTTTCCCTCCCTCTACCCTTTCTCTGTGTCTTTCTCTATCCTTCCACCCTCTTTTCTCACTCTCTCCCTTCCTCCATCTCTCTCTATCCACCCTTTCCTTTTCCCATTTCTCCCCCTCCCTCTTTATATATCTCCCTCTGTCTTAGTAAAGGTGGACAGAGGTCTCTGATGAGGTTAGATCATTTTGTGGAATAGAGGATGGGAGAAGGTAAAGCGCTAGAGATTTGAAACGTCTCCTGTGTTGATGGCAAGCATCTGTCACTCCTCCCATCCTCCCGCCCTGATAGCGCTCCTCTCCTCTGACAGGCAGGGCTGCCTCAGCCTCAGTAATTGTGGTGTCGTTACAGAGCTAATGGTGCAGCAGGTACCGCAGGCTCCCACAGAAACACTCAAACCCCTCCTAACGCTTTCCCTAACGCTCCCGACAAAATAAACAGCAATGAATCAAGGGTGCAGTCCCAATTTTACAGAGGAATGGTTATGATGTTCGGAGCGTGTGTGTGTGTTGGGAGGGGGTGGATAATAGCTGTGGCGAAGTTACAGCACCCTGGGTTATTGTTATGAACACCAGAGGGGAGGGGAGATGGCCCGTTACGGACAGACTCCATTCCGGCTCATTGAGAACAGCCAGTTGCACTGAAGGCTGTATGACACAGTACAGGCCAAATAGAAGAAGGGGGTTGAGGGGACAAACTGTATTCTCTGAGATGGCACCTCTCTCTAAGTTATACAGCATAGCCCCTCAAGGCACAATGAGGAGGTTTTCTGCAGTGAAATCAAAACTCTTGGCACGTAGGCTACCAGTCTCTGCACACACACTCTCTCTCTTATACATACACAGATGAAAACACACACACACACACACACACACACACAGGCTACCCATCAGCAAATTAGCTGAATAAAGAGTATCTCTTCGCTGGGTCGTTTGAGTGGCTAATTACTCATCAACGCATGCTGTGTAGGGAGAGAGGGAAGAGAGAGAGGGGGAGAGAGGGAGAGGGGAGAGCAGAGAAGAAAGAGAGAAAAGAGAGCGAGAGAAGAGAGAGAGAAGAGAGCAGAGAATAGAGAGAGAGAGAATAGAGAGAGAGAGAGAGAGAGAGAAAAGCGGAGGAGAGAGATCAGTTTAGCATCAAGAGATAGAGCTTCAAACAGCATCGGATGAAAGCCAAAGCTTTAATTAAAACCTATTTGTATGAGAGAGATTTGAACCCCAAAATGGAGGGGAGAGAGAACATAAATACACATTTTCCTAGATGCAGGAATGAGATCATATGAAGCCATTAGTTTAGATGATGTGCTGACTTTATAATGCCCGAGCAGGGTGCCAAGCGCTGGCGTAGCTCACACACCCCCTCAGTCCCCGCAAGGCAGGGGGCCCACAAGTTACGCCACTGGTGCCAAGACATTGAGAGTAACCAAGTCGGATATTGCTGGGGTTGCGTCCCAAATGGCACCCTATTCCCTATATACTGAGCTACTTTTGACCAGAGCCCTATGGATAGTCTTCCAATGAACGCATTATAAAGGGAATAGGGTGCCATTTGGGTCAGACTGGTGATAATTTCCCCTTTGTGTCTAGTTGGAGTCCAGCTGGATGGTGTAATAACAGTTAGTTGTAGATGTAGCGATGGCTGTGGTCCTCTCTGGTCTCTTTGTCTGACAGACAGAGGCTCTTAGCTGGGTGTGAACCCCTTCGGCTCAGCATCTATTATTGATGGACACACACACAGTTTGATACACACACTGTGACACACATACATTGTGGCACGCGCACACGCACAATAATATATGCCATTTAGCAGATGCTTTTATCCAAAGCGGCTTACAAATCTAAGCCTAGCATCAAGGATCTCAGAGTCCAGGCTCACAGAGGGAGAACTGTCTTTACTGTAGCTGTGGGATCTATGGCCCAGTCACAGTGTGAGAGGGGAGAAAACATAGACCTACTTACACATTCAATAGACTTTTAACAGGTGCTTCATATAAAACTAGCGTTTTATAAATGTAGTCCCCACGCTGCTATTCTCCAGTGGTGTAAAGTACTTAAGTAAAAAATACTTTCAAGTATTACTTAAGTAGTTTTTTGGAGTATCTGTACTTTACTTTACTATTTATATTTTTGACAACTTTTACTTTTACTCCACCACATTCCTAAAGAGAATGATGTACTTTTTACTCCATACATTTTCCCTGACACTCAAAAGTACTAGTTACATTTTGAATGCTTAGCAGGACAGGAAAATTGTCTAATTCACACACTTATCAAGAGAACATCCCTGGTCATCCCATCTGCCTCTTACAGTATCTGGTGGACTCACTAAACACATGCTTCGTTTGTAAATGATGTCCTAATTGAAGCGTGCCCCTGGCTATCTGTGAAAAAATTAAAAACTAGGAAATGTGTCCAGCTGCTTTGCTTAATATTTAAATTATTTATACATTTACTTTTGATACTTAAGTATATTTAAAACCAAATACTTTTACTCAAGTAGTATTTTACTGGGTGACTGACTTTTCTATTAAGGTGTGTGTACTTTTACTCAAGTATGACAATTGGGTACTTTTCCCACCACTTCTATTCTCCTGTAGTGTATTTAACTATTAACAACAATTAATCCCCATGTCAGTGTGACCAGATATTGTTGTTCTATGTGTATTGTATTATATTGTATTGTATTTTACTGTATTATATCGTATTGTATGTGCTTTAGGTGGTAGCTTAATCTTTTAGGGGGTGATTACTCACACACACACAACCTCTGGTCATTGTATTTCCTCTGACTGGTGTTTTTGGAGAATACTGTATGTGACTAATGGAGCCTTGTAAAACATGGCACACCTACTTAACATAACATTGTCACTGTTAAAAGGGATAGTGTGACATTTTGGCAATTAAGCCTCTCCGTGCAGGATGTCTCTGTGTGCAGTTTGAAGGTAGTTTCTGGAGCCATTGCTAACTAGCGTTAGAGCAATGACTGGAAGTCTAAAGAGACAGTTAGCATACTTCTCAGCTATTTCTACAACAATATAGCCAATACCTAACCACCCACTTTATTCTCCCAATAAACAGTCTTATAATGATTGATCCACTTCCATATGAATCTTATTATATTAGATCTATACATTTTTACACTCTTAAGAAAAAAAAGGTGCTATCTAGAACCTAAAAGGGGTATTCAGCAGTTCCCATAGGAGAACCCTTTGATGAACCATTTTGATTCCAGGTAGAACCCTTTTGGTTCCAAGTAGAACAACTTTGGGTTCCATGTAGAACCCTTTCCACAGAGGGTTCTGCAGGGAACCCAAAATGGTCATATCTGGAAGCAAAAAAGGTTATATCTGGGACAGCCGCAGTAGTAGTAGTTTTGGAATTGTTAGGGTAGATTACTCATTGGTTATTACTGCATTGTCGGAACTAGAAGCACAAGCATTTCGCTACACTCGCATTAACATCTGCTAACCATGTGTATGTGACAAATAAATTTGATTCGATTTGATTTGATTTGAACCCTTTTGGTACCTTTTTGAAGGAGTGTATAGTGCTATGAATGCTCAGCCTGGTTGAGTACGTGGCCATGCAGGGTTTAATGTCCTTTGAGCAGCAGCACAGTATGATATGACCTTTATCCGTATGTTGTGGGACGGAACTGGGGAATGGAGGTGACTGAGCCCCCTCTACTCACACGAGCTGCCAAAGCCATGAGCCAGCATGCTCCCACACTGCACTGATCTATCCCCCTGCAGGGTGTGTGTGTGTGTGTGTGTGTGTGTGTGTGTGTGTGTGTGTGTGTGTGTGTGTGTGTGTGTGTGTGTGTGTGCGTGCGTGTGCGTTTGTGTGTGTGTGTGTGTGTGTGTGTGTGTGTGTGTGTGTGTGTGTGTGTGCATATGTGTCAGAATGTGTGTGTTACCTTTCCTATCGCATATCAAAAAAACGTAAAGGTCATACATGAAATGTCATAGGTAGTGTATTCTCCTACTGGACACGCCTACTGGCGTGTGATATCACCTCCCCCTGTCCAGCCCCTGAGGTGTGTGTGTGCCACTGACCATACTGTGGGCCTAGTCACAGTTGAGGATAATATGTACTCAGAAGGCAGCACAATGTTTAAAGAGCTATTCCAACTGTCTCAATGGTCATTTGGCAAGCAGGGTCATGGCTAGGCCTACCTGCAGTGTTGCTTTTACCATGCATTAGTGACGATTGATCCAATTAAAATACAATAAATACAATGGCCCTCCTTGGCCATGCTTGACTGCAGATTGTATTACACTAGAATTACCAAGAAAGAATAAAAGTGTTCACAAATCATAGCATGGAGCTGGTCAAAGGAATGGCCCAAAGCCTTGTCTTAGCACAACTGTTAGTCAGCGTTAACAAAGGACTTTTTTAGTGCGTCGTCACACTATATCTACACAATGCTTATCAGACTAAATGAGTTTGAAACATTCACACCCCCGAAGAAATCTCTTTGATATATGCTCATACGCAAATGAAAAAAGAAGACATTCTTTTAAAACAGATGTAAAACTAGCAAAGCAAAGCTTATTAGATGCCCAACAAAAATATGTCGTGGTGGTGGGGGGGGCCTGACTATAAACACAGGGGAACAGAGCAGCCTACAAGTGCTGCATGCCTTTAGATACATCGTGTCACAGTGTTTCTGTAGTTAAGATAATAGGTAAGGCAGCTATAATTTGCACTGATGACACGGATTAAAGTGGTGGAAGGTTTGACTCCATTCCGGTGCTCTGCTCCCCTCTCCCTCTGCCCAAGTGTTTTAGCTGTGACATGCCAAACGGAACAATCTAATATCTAAACTGACCACTGTGACTGCACAACAGTATTGTAGAACCAGTATGAAGAATGTGCACTCAGCACAGTTAGTGAGTCGTGCTCTTCTCTCTCTCTCTCTCTCTCTCTCTCTCTCTCTCTCTCTCTCTCTCTCTCTCTCTCTCTCTCTCTCTCTCTCTCTCTCTCTCTCTCGGCAAGGCATTGCTCATTCTAATGAAGCCCTAGCAGAAAAGAAACACACGAGAGAGAGAGTGATTGTGTGTGTGTGTGTGTGTGTGTGTGTGTGTGTGTGTGTGTGTGTGTGTGTGTGTGTGTGTGTGTGTGTGTGTGTGTGTGTGTGTGTGTGTGTGTGTGTGTTTTAACAATGAGATTTTCTGGTAGGGTATGGTTTAAGAGAGAGGTGAGGGAACAGCCTAAATAGAACAACCTTTCTGCTGAGTGTTTGGTATACTGTGTCCTCTCTGCACATACCTGTATCCCTATATCTCTCCCTCTCTCTCTCCCTCTCTCTCTCCCTCTCTCTCTGCACATATCCCTATATCTCTCCCTCTCTCTCTCCCTCTCTCTCTGCATGTATCCCTATATCTCTCTCCCTCTCTCTCCCTCTCTCTCTGCATGTATCCCTATATCTCTCTCCCTCTCTCTCCCTCTCTCTCTGCATGTATCCCTATATCTCTCTCCCTCTCTCTCTGCATGTATCCCTATATCTCTCCCTCTCTCTCTCCCTCTCTCTCTGCATGTATCCCCCTCCCTTCCCGCCCTTCCTCTTTCTCATGATAAAAATTCCATGGCTGGTTAATTTCTCTCCCTTGTAAAGTGGAGTGGAGGGAAAGAGTAAGGCCAGCACAGTTCAATCAGAGAATAATCCCCCTCTCTGGGCTCAGCTAGGAGCCGGTGACATGGTCAACACTGGAGAGGCTGGACCACTGGACCATACTGGGTGGAGGGGATGATAGGATGCTCAGATTATGATGATGTGGGTTGGTGGTTAGATTAGCAGAGCTGGATATGTATCTAGTCAGTGGTTTTATGATATAGAGTGTGTGGCTGTGTCAGAGTGTTTGATTTCTGATGAATCACTGACTGGTTATCATACACTCTTAGAAAAAAAGGATGCTATCTAGAACCAAAAAGGGTTATCCTTTTGGGAACCATTTTGGAACCATTTTTTCTAAGAGTGTATGTGGTTGATATGATCAGTTGTTTCATATGAGGCTAATCAAATCGGTACTTTTGTATGAGGTCTGAAACAGTATGTATTGATTAGAGATGAGTGTGGTGGGGCTGTTGTGCCCGTGCCGACCTTGTGTCCCAGTCTCTGACTGAGTGTCTGGAGTTGGAGCGGTACCTGCAGACAGAGCCCAAGCGTCTCTGAATAATATGTGTAGATGAAGGATGAGTGTTCTCTCCTGAAACTGTTCCTGTTTCTGACCGTGTCTCTCTCCCCTTACAGACGTGTCTGGAGTTGGAGCGGTACCTGCAGACAGAACCCAAGCGTCTATCAGAGCTGTTTGACGAGGAGCTCGACTGTCTCCTGACGCCCACCTTCATGCAGGGTGCTGACAGTGACGAGGACCTGATGGACCCCCTCCTCCCCAGCCTCCCCGACCAGCCCAGCCCCCCTCCCCTCCTCGTCTCCCTTCCCAAGGTGTTACAGGCCCCACAGCCCCACAACACCAAGGCCTCCGGAAAAGAGTCTGGAGCGAAGACCACCAAGGAGGGGGTCAACGGGGTCAACGCTGCTCAGCTGAGTGCCGTCACCTCCCTCACACCACCCTCCTCGCCTGAGCTGGGCCGCCACCTGGTCAAGCCCATGCAGACGCTCACCGCCACGGCCGACGGCACGCTCACTCTCAAACTGGTGGCCAAGAAGGTTGGTCTGAATGCGGCCAAGCTGGTGGCCACACACTCCACTCTACCCTCGCCGCCCAGCAGGGGGGGGCACAGTGACAGCGAGCAGGGGGCTGGGTCGCTGGGGGGAGATATCCCAGAGAACAAGAAGAGGGTCCATCGCTGTCAGTTCAACGGCTGCAGGAAGGTTTACACCAAGAGTTCCCACCTGAAGGCACACCAGAGGACACACACAGGTGAGACAGAACCTAGGCCTGACCATAACTATGGGCCATGCATCATGCAATCAATCAACTGTATTTCTAAAGCCCTTTTTACATCAGCAGTTGTCACAAAGTGCTTAGACAGAAACCCAGCCTAAAACCCCAAACAGCAAGCAATGCAGATGTAGAAACGCGGTGGCTAGTAAAAACTCCCTAGAAAGGCTGGAACCTAGGAAGAAACCTAGAGAGGAACTCTCAGGCTCTGAGAGGTGGCCGGGTGGAGATTACAAGGTTACCCAGCCAATAAGGCCAGGTCATGCACTAAACACACTGCCTGAAAACACACTGTCTAACCTGACCAAGGACCATGCATCTACAATTATACAGGTGCACCATGCACCTAACACAAGACCCTGGGAGAATATAGGTTTAGGTTTAAACTCTGCCTGGAAACATCTTCTGTTTCAGTATAAGTTCTCAGCTTGATATGTGTGAGTGCAAGGATTGCAATCCAGTGTGGTGGAGTAGAAACACAGAAGCAGTCTTGATCTATCGCTCTATATCCCCCTGTGAGATCCTTCCAACGGGCTAAAAATACATAGGTCTTAGCTCTGCAGTGCAGCCTCTCTCTCTCTCTCTCTCATTCACCTCAGTGACTCTGAGTCTCTTACTGAAAGCAGTCCAGTCTCTCCGTCCACAAGCTGCTAGCGGTGGGAGTGGTACGGTAATTGCCAATGGATTGATAGACTGACAGGTCTAAATGGCTAATTCAGCCATGTCTACTGCAGCCTGGAGTATCTCACCACCACTGGCCTCCCAGTGAACCTCGGAGAGAGAGAGAGAGAGAGAGAGAGAGAGAGAGAGAGAGAGAGAGAGAGAGAGAGAGAGAGAGAGAGAGAGAGGAGTGTTGGCATCAGGTTAGCGCTAGCCGTAGCGTTAGCATCAGTGTTAGCGACGCTAATCCTTTCCCGAGGCCTGCTGTTGACTCGGCAGGTTTCACCGCTGCCACTAGAGCGCTAGCGATGCTAATCACCAGCGAGCTGATGCAAGCCATTCATTCGCCCCCTCCTCCTCCCACACCCAAAAAATGAGAGGAGGGAAAGGGGGAAAAAAAAGAGAAGGGTAGAAGAGAAAACAACACCCTTAAGACATGCTGCAGCATGCTGCTGTGTAGCCCCAGCCCCGATATGTTCATTACAAGACAAGAGCAGCACAGTACAGTAATTAGCCTAATCCTTCTGTTTTGGTTATTATGTCCATACATCAGTGACACACAGGGAGGGAGATTAAGATTAGTGCAGGATTTGCTTCATGAGGATGACATGCTCCTGGATGGCCCCATCAATAACAGTTGGTAAGGAAATACACAGCCTTTCACTGAGGTTTAATAACCATAGAATTAGAATGACTAGAATAACTATAGAATTAGAATGACTAAAACGAATGTTCATTCTAGTGATTCTAATTCTATAGGTTGAACATTGTTCTAGAATGTGAGCAGTCAGAACAGAAACCCACCCACTATTTTCCTATCTTCACTCCTCTGGTGTTGGGAATGGATTCTTTGTTTTAGGGAGACGGGAGCTGCTGCATGGATGGAACTCTAGGAAATGTGAAATGGGCCATAATTGTCTGAGTCAGTCTGTTTGTCTGTCTGCTGTAACTTCAGCTGAGAGATCATAATAGGCTCTACACTCTATCTCCAGTTGACTAAGGAAATGTAATTAACTGCAGCACACAGGCACCTGTGATGCTGATGGGAGGGAGAGGTGGGTGATGAGGTGGGGGGGGGGGGTGCGTTGCTAGGAAACCATATCAGAACAGGCGAGAGGAGAGTTTGTAAATGGCTGATTATTTGCAGCTCCTGGTATCAGTCTCAGCCTGTTTTAACACAGTGCTGCCCATTCCAACTACCCCTGCCCCTAACACCACCCAACCCCCAAATACACTCTCCCCCACCCCCCAAAAAAGCTACCACCCACCCCAACCTGCTCCCTTTTTGGGGGTTTGGGTTGCCTGGCAACTGTATTACACTCATCCAGAGCAGAGCCATAATTGGCTGGTGGCGCTGAGTGTCCATGACTGGCGGATTCAGGCGGCTGCACGCCTCTCTCTCTCTCTTTCTGTCTCTCTCACACAAACTCTCTCTCTCTCTCTCTGTGTTACTATCTCTCTTTCTGTCTCTCCCACACAAACTCTCTCTCTCTCTCTGTCTTACTCTCTCTCTTTCTGTCTCTCACACAAACTCTCTCTCTCTCTCTGTCTTACTCTCTCTCTTTCGGTCTCTCTCACACAAACTCTCTCTCTCTCTCTCTCTCTCTTTCTGTCTCTCTCACACAAACTCTCTCTCTCTCTCTCTCTCTGTCTTACTCGCTCTCTTTCTGTCTCTCTCACACAAACTCTCTCTCTCTCGGTTGCTAGGCGACTCCATCATGCATCCTCGCCTCGGCAAGTTATAATTGGCTGGCGTAGTTGCCGTGATGGTGGGTCCAAGCCGACCCTGCTTCATTCTGTCAAGTCTGGAGAGGGGGAGGGAGGTATGGGGGGGGGTTAATGCAAAGAGGAGGAGCTGATGGTAGTGGAGAGGAGGGGGAGCTTTGGCCAATTACTGAGGAAGGGGTGTGAAATGTTTGCTGTCTTGCACCTGTGGCCTCAAGACTCCAAAATGACTGAGTGGTCCTTGAAGCCAGCCTGCCTGACTCCATCCCTGCCTGACTGTCTACCTCCCTGCCTGTCTGCCTGCCTGCCTTCATCCCTGCCTGTCTGTCTGCCTGCCTAACAGGCTCTCATGACAAGGCAACACTGTCTGGGGATGTCATCTGCTACAGGTTTTACACAGTGGGGGAGAATGAGCAAATAAAAAGCCTCAGGTCTTTTGGCAAAATGTTTATGAGTGTATCAAGGGGCAAAGGCAGACAGATGTTCAGAATGTGTTGCATTCATGTGTTCACCCCAGAGGTAGAAGAGTGTTATATGGAGTGTGTTGAGTGGAATCTGGCTGTAAAGTGGTGTTTGCTGATACAGTGCTGAGGTGTTGCCTTCTCCCTGGCTATCTCCGAAATAGCACCCTTTTCCCTATATAGTGCACTACGCATAGGGCTCTGATCAAAAGTATACAATATATAGGGAATAGGGTGCCATTCTGGATGCACACTCTCTCTCTAAAAGCAGCCAGTACTGGGTCATTATACATTACCCAAAATGCCCTCTGCTGATTTGAATAATATTCAAAACACGGAAAGAAAAGCACAGCAAGTGATCCTGAGGTGTTTCTGCCCTGCAATCTGTCACACAATCTCACCACAGACAATGGATCAAATAAGAAAAAGGAAACAGAATAAGAAAAGATCATGTGAAATAAACCGGGATTGGAGGTATCATTCACAGAACATTTGTCTTTTCTCTTCCCTCTCATCTTACAACATGGACGATGGGGGGAGTGGGGGATGAAGGGGCGAAATCGAGGAGATGAGGGGAGGTGCGTTGCATCATCTCACATCACTCAGTCCTCTCCTCCTCCTCCGACACGTCATCCTTTACTTTCCGTTGCATCACCGTGGTCTCCGCAGATTCCACATCGCTCGGAGATTATGTCAAACAAAACCACATCATCCTTTACCGTCTACTGCTGGGGTCACCTCCAATATACTTTTGCCCATGAAATCACTGATATTCTTCTGCTAATCAACACTTCTTGTAGCAGGTTTTTTGTAGCAGAATAAATTACTTGAATCAACAAGTCCTGTGGAGTACCATCCCCATCATTCACCCCTCCACACACAGCCTCTCTGACCCTACGGGTACCGTCCGTTATCCTCACCCTCTGCACCCTCTGTCTTCCACTGTCGCCTGTGGACTTACCGCTGCTCTACTGTTTGAGACGCTTAGATTTCACTCTAATGGTACTTTAGTCTAGTTAGGAAGATTGGTGGACACGGTGATATGGGAAGACGGTCGCAGCTGGCTGACTGGAAGTACGGTATTACTTCCCATTAAGACCCTAATTATCGTTACCACTCCCAATCTGAATCAACCAGAGCAGCAGCGCTCGGCATCACCGGGGCGGGTGGTTCCCCCTCTACCCAGCCCCCTCCCACCAGCCAGGTCCAGGCCCATCCGAACACAACCTGGTCCTCAGGGTACGGGAACCCACCCCCCGGCAACCCGCTACACCCCCCCCCCCTTTCCCATCCCAAAAAGTAAAAGAACCCCCTGCCGGAGGGCCTTTCTATCAGGGAGATAAAACTACAGCTTGTGAACAATAGATATCTCCCTCTCCCATCTGTTCAACTGGAGAGAAACTTCATTTGAATTTCAGATCTCTCCACAGGGGGTCCAAGGGGGAAGAGGAGAAGGGAAGAGGAGAGGCGTGGGCGGGGAGGGGAGAAAACTGTTTAATTTTTCCGGGTGATTTTAGTTTTAGGATTATGAATTAACACGGCATCTCTGAAAGAATTTGTTTAGCGAGCTCTGGGAGTCTATGATTGGTTGATGCAAAACCCTTGGTGTGTAGTCCTGGGTTGAGTAACACAGGTACATTAACTAGTTAATAGGATCGCACACTGGGTAACACCAGCAAATGAGTTGGGAGAATCTCATCTCACACGGGTGATGATGTAGCACACTCAGGTGTGTCAATCATACAGATAACACCCCTTTACTGATCAGTAGCCTACATGTCATTTAGACAACTGCACAATTATGTTCCATTACAGTATAACTACAAAGGTGTTGTATAAGAGCAACTTAATGGTATCCACTATTTCTACCACAAAAAACAGAAAGTCAATGTAACTGCAAAAGTAATCATTCCCCCTCCCCCCTCTGTCTGTCTGTCTTGTCAGGTGAGAAACCGTACAAGTGCTCCTGGGAGGGCTGTGAGTGGCGTTTCGCCCGGAGCGACGAGCTGACGAGGCACTACCGCAAACACACCGGGGCCAAGCCCTTCAAGTGTACCCACTGCGACAGGTAAGTACCACATCCATTACATACACACACAAGCACACACGTCACTGACCCAGTAGAGAAGATATGACAACGTGGCTCTCGCACGATCCATCACATGCACACGTGTATGTTCAAACAAACAATCTCTCACATTGAACAGTATTGATGTTGGAAGGAGAGATGAGATGAATTACTCCCATAGAATGCAAAGTACTTTGAGTTGGAGAAAAAAACTAGCTACATAAATGAAAGTCATTACTGTAATGTCCCCTTGGACAGCCCCAGTCCCAGTAGCAGCGCTCCCTCACTCTCTGTCTTCATCATGTGCATAGCAGCACTCTAGTCTACAGACGGGCTCTCCTCTCCTCCCTGGCAGCTAGCAGTTAGCACAGGCTCTGCTCCAGTCTCTGCTGAATAACTCAGTAACAGGCCAGTCCTGTGATGCCCATCACCAAATGACGACTGTGAATAGGCCATTCTCACAAGCCGCTCTCCCCTGCTCCCCCTAGCCCCAGCCAGGCTGCTGATGGCACTCACATTCAAATCACAAATTAACATAGTGGCCTTCTAAAAGTGAGATGGTTATGTAATAGAATACAAAATTAACTTGAGAGAGAGAGAGAGACAGAGAGACAGAGAGAGAGAGAGACAGCGCGACATCAACCAAACAAACCAGCTTGGGCATACAGAGGCACTCTTTAATTTTCTTACAGCAACCACAGTGTGACACTTATCAGACCTCTGTCCTGCTGGAGACACAAAGGCAGCCCTTTGTCTGAAGACAGCAGTGTGTGTGTGTGTGTGTGTGTGTGTGTGTGTGTGTGTGTGTGTGTGTGTGTGTGTGTGTGTGTGAGGGCACATGTATATTAGCGTGGAGCTCTGAGTGATAAGCTGTCAGGTGACAATAGCGGGAAGCCGTCACCCTGTCTGAATCCCAAATGACACCCTATTCCTTTATAGTGCACTACTTTTGACCAGAGCCCTAGTCAAAAGTGGTGCACTGCACAGGGAATAGGGTGCTATTTGGGACAGATACCCCTGTTCCCCCTGCAGAAGGGGACCGCTTTACAAAGCCCACCACCTCCCTTCCTCCTCCTCCTCCACACACACACACACACACACACACACACACACACACACACACACACACACACACACACACACACACACACACGCACACTCCCCAAATCCACCCCACTATAAGCCTAAACACTGATCCAAGACCAGCCATAGCCACTGTGCATAATGCCCCATAGCCCCAATCAAGCCCACAACACTGACTAACCAGGGGGACTGCATCATCAAATCTGTGTTCCAACACTCATTACCAGAATGTATCCTGGCTATTGGCTAACAATGGGGCTATTTGGATCGGGCCTGCTATTGTTAGGATAATTGACAGGTCCAGATGCCAGGCCTACTTTAGACACACACAGCCTCCAGCCTCTTGGATGTGAGCTAAGCCAGCCATTCAGGCAAGCAACCAGTTCACACACACACAAACATTCACTCTCTCTCTCTCACACACACGCCCACTGCAAACACACACACACTCAAACGTGCTTCCTCGGACCCAAGGGGACTCTAATTGGACCCTCCTGGTTCCTCTAGTTTGGGTTTTAAACCTAACCCCTTCAAGAACACTGCTGGAGTCTACTAATCTTACTGGAGTGTATTATGCATGTTCTGCTGGCACACACACACTCACACACACACACACACACACACACACACACACACACACACACACACACACACACACACACACACACACACACACACACACACACACACACACTGTATATTCACACACAAGCACAAATACTCCCACACACACGGCTCTGGCACAGAAATGAAGAGACATAAATTAAAGCAGGGAAGGAAATGCAAGGAGCAGCACTGCAGTGTGTGTGTGTGTGTGTGTGTGTGTGTGTGTGTGGTGTGTGTGTGGTGTGTGTGTGTGTGTGTGTGTGTGTGTGTGTGTGTGTGTGTGTGTGTGTGTGTGTGTGTGTGTGTGTGTGTGTGTGTGTGTGTGTGTGTGTGTGTGTGTGTGTGTGATAAAGAACACCAGTAGGGGTGCTGGCTGGATCAATACCTATAACTCATCTGCTGATTATGTCTTAGTAGTATTTCACACGCACACACTGGGACACTGCTGTAAAATGGCTGCCAACACATTGAGTGTGAATGAGATGACAGTGGGTGCATCTCAAATGGCACCCTATTCCCAATATAGTACATTACTTTTGATCTGGGCCCATAGGACTCTGGTCAAAAGTAGTGCACGTTATAGGAAATATGGTGTCATTTTGGACACATCCAGTGATTGAGGCTGAACCATCAGCGCGTCTTAAAAGCCCATCCAAATGATTTTCTTGTTTACATTATTCTCTGAAACAGAATAAGATAAATATGGACGATAATGCAGTATCTGTCCCTCTCTTCTGTCGTCGTCAACAGTTTTATTCAAACTGTAGACTGGGTTTGAGTCCCAAATGGCACCCTATCCCCTCCATAGTGCACTACTTTGGCCTAGAGCCCCATGGGCCCTGGGCCCTACAAAGGCAATAGGGCACCGTTTGGGATGCAGGCTGTTTGGGACGCAGGCTGACACAGAGGTTAACTCAACCCAGTCTTCTGCTAGGCCTTTGAAGCGTTTTGTGAGTGACACGACCATCAAACAGGCACGTTGATCTCCCCTCTGTGAGGCAGCCTGTTCAGGCGCCTTAGGGAACGCCTGGCTACAGTAGATGGGCCAGGAGGAACTCACTGCTGTGTTACCACATTACCATCAGAATGGGAGGAAGTTTAACAGTAAATACAGTCAGTGTGTTGAGCTCTCAGCTTCTCTCTGAGCCTTTCTGATACACACACACACACACACACACACACATACACACACATGATCGTGTGCGCACACACTCACAGACAGGCACGTCATTAATCCTGCCTAATCAAGCTGGGACCCCCTGCAGGGCGAGGCAGAGGGGTAGAGGGGCGGAGGGGTACGGCAGGGGGGAGACAGGGGCGTACCAGCTGGTGTGGCGGCCCCTGACAGTGACTCGGACGGCCATCTGTCCAGTGGAACTTACTCAGCCCCCACTGGCCCTCTCTAGCAGACACACACATAGACTAGACAGGTACAACATAGACGGTTCAAAGGGAAGAAGGGAGAGCTAATACAGGAAGTTGTGAGGGAAGGAGAGAGAGATGTTGAAAAAGAGAAGACATTAAATGAAAGAGATTTTGCCAGAAGTCTTGAATTGCAACCTGCGTCTGGTCTGCCCTATGATCCCAAAGTGTCACTTATAATGGTTGATGGAAAGGTATAGACGAGGTGGACAGAAAGCGAGAGAGAGGAGGACTGAAGTGCAGCTTTCTCTTTCATAACCAAATCTTGTGTTGTGTTCTTCCACCACCTGTATACACCACGGCTAGCTGGAGAAATAACGTGTCCTAGTCTTAGTTATGTCTGGGGAGAGAGACACCTCCTTTGGATTTACATTGTAGAGCTGTCTGTGGACAAATTAATAATGGATACAGCCGTCGGCAAATTGAATTTTTCCTTCCTCAGTTCACTCTCCCACATTTTGTTTTCCAGCTTGCTTTATTCACATCTGTTGTGATTCATTTTATTGCTTTGCATGAGTGTAATACGATAATCGACCCTTACAGGACATGTGGCGTATATTCTCCCTGTCTGCTGTTATGTATCACCCTCAACAGTAGCAGTAACCAGTGAGTTTAATCGATTAGTTCCCGAAACAGGCCTACTGGCCGTTGCTCCCTCCACCCTCCTCTTCTGCCATGACTCAAACGCTGCATAACTAATAAGGGCTTGGGTTTCTGCGATAGTATTTCACCTCTAGCTGTGGTGTAAGTCGCAGAACTGCATAAGTCAGGGATCTTGATTTGCGGCTGCGTTTTGGAGAATTATCGCTCATGCTCTTTAATAAACGAGCAATCCGGTTGCTGATTTGGCATGTCCTCATTTTATAACGTTCAGTCGCTAATGTGAGAAAAATGAAGCGAGATGTCATTTATTATTTGGTATTTTTAAGGGACAAATGTTGTTTTTCTGTCATTGTGTGTCTGATCCTCACTCCGTCCGTTTTACACAGAGCCTTGTTTTCTCACACACACACTAGCTGCTGATCTAGAATCACTAAACACGGATTATTACCCACATTCCTTTCTGTTTCATATACACCTCTGCAAGGGTTTGTCATTTCGGATCAGCAGCAGGAGAGCACGGTCTGTTCTAGCATGGTAACATATCACTGATTTCTACAGAGATTATCGGAGTGTCCATTCCAACCTCAACAGTTCTCCAGCCAACATCTGGATGTCCTGTACTGTTTCAAATCTGGGCATCCATCTAGCAAAAAGGCACAGATCAGTCATGCCTCCCGACTACCTTTCTGAATGCGTAACCATTTGTACCTACTGTCTATTGATCAAAGTCAAATCAAATTTGATTTGTCACATGTGCCGAATACAACAGTGAAATGCTTTCTTACAAAGCGCTTAACCAACAATGCAGTTTTAAGAACAAAAGTGTTAAGAAAGTATTTACTAAAATAAACTGAAGTAAAAAAATAAAAAATGTAATTAAAATATTTAAAATAAAATGAGACAAATAGAAAAATAAGAAAAAATGAAGGACCAACAATAAAATAACAGTAGTGAGGCTATATACAGGGGGTACCGGTACAGAGTCAATGTGCGGGGTCACAGATTAGTCGAGGTAATTGAGGTAATATGTACATGTAGGTAGAGGTAAACGCGACTATGCATGCATAATAAACAGAGAGTAGCAGCGTAAAAATGGGGGTGGGGGTAGTCCGGGTAGCCATTTGATTAGCTGTTCAGGAGTCTTATGGCTTGGGAGTAGAAGCTGTTAAGAAGCCTTTTGGACCTAGACTTGGTGTTCCGGTACCACTTGCCGTGCGGTAGCAGAGAGAACAGTCTTTTGCCGTCGGAGGCCGAGCAGTTACCATATCAGGCTGTGATGCAACCGGTCAGGATGCTCTTGATGGTGCAGCTGTAGAACCTTTTGAGGATCTGAGGACCCATGATAAATCTTTTCAGTCTCCTGAGGGGGAATAAGCTTTGCTGTGCCCTCTTCATGACTGTCTTGGTGTGTTTGGACCATGTTAGTTTGTTGGTGATGTGGACACCAAGGAATTTGGGTAAATGAATAGCATTCTCACATAGGTGTTTCTTTTGTCCAGGTGGGAAAGGGCAGTGTGGAGTGCAACAGAGATGGCATCATCTGTGGATCTGTTGGGGCAGTATGTAAATTGGAGTGGGTCTAGGGTTTCTGGGATAATGGTGTTGATTGTGAGCCATGACCAGCCTTTCAAAGCACTTCATGGCTATAGACGTGAGTGCTACGGGTTGGTAGTCATTTAGGCAGATTACCTTTGTGTTCTTGGGCACAGGAACTATGGTGGTCTGCTTGGAACATGTAGGTATTACAGACTCAGTCAGGGACATGTTGAAAATGTTAGTGAAGAGACTTACCAGTTGGTCAGCGCATGCTCGGAATACACGCCCTGCGGCCTTGTGAATGTTGACCTGTTTAAAGGTCTTACTCACATTGGTTACGGAGAGAGTGATTACACAGTCAACCGGAGCAGCTGATGCTCTCATGCATGCTTCAGTGTTGCTTGCCTCGAAGCGAGCATAGAAGTTATTTAGCTCATCTGGTAGACTCATGTCACTGGGCAGCTCATTGCTGTTCTTCCCTTTGTAGTCCGTAATAATTTGCAAGACCTGACACATCCGACGAGCATCGGACCCAGTGTAGTACGATTCGATCTTAGTCCTGAATGGACGCTTTGCCTGTTTGATGGTTCGTCAGGAAGGTATAGCAGGATTTCTTATAAGCATCCGGGTTAGAGTCCGGCCCCTTGAAAGCAGCAGCTCTACCCTTTAGCTCAGTGCGGATGTGGCCTCTAATCCATGGTTTCTGGTTGGGGTGTGTACATATGGTCACTATGGGGACGACATCATCGATGCACTTATTGATGAAGCCAGTAACTGATGAGATATACTCCTCAATGCCATCAGAAGAATCCCAGAACATATTCCAGTCTGTGCAAGCAAAACAGTCTTAGCTTAGCATCTGTGTCGTCTGACCACTTCCTCATTGAGTGAGTCACTGGTACTTCTTGCTTTAGTTTTTGCTTGTAAGCAGGAATCAGGAGGATAGAATTATGGTCAGATTTGCCAAATGGAGGGCGGGGGAGAGCTTTGTATGAGTCTCTGTATGTGGAGTAAATGTGGTCTAGAGTTTTTTGTCCTCTGGTTGCACATGACATGCCTTTAACATGCCAACTGTTATTGAGTAGATTTTGACAACCTCTCTTTTTTTCCTTCTCTCCAGGTGTTTCTCCAGGTCAGACCACTTGGCCCTGCACATGAAGAGGCACATCTAAGGGAGCAGGAGGAGGATTGTGAGGAAGAAGAGAGGGAGAAGGAGAGATAGAAGGAGAGAATAAGTAAGCAGGATGGAAGACGGCCCACACAGCAGCTTCGGCTCTCACCATCCAGAGGCTGACCCTGCCCTCAGAGACCCACCTAAGACCTGACACCAGGAGCAAAGCACTATGGGAGATGACACGCTGGATAGACGGACGCCACGACTCCAGACAGACGGCTGGTCGGCGAGGACGGATGGAGTGATGGAGTGATGGAGTGAAAGAGTCGAGGAGCAGCTTGTTTTTTTATTTACACTTCCATGATTCACACTTCTACTCAACAGTCTACAACCAATTCTCTTTCATCGTGTCATCCGATTAGCCATGCCTTGTCCAATCAGGGTTGGGAACTCACACACTGCCAAACCAATCCGCTGATCCAGTTACGACCCATTTACAATCCAATGTTTCTTTTCTGTACATTTAAACTATGGAGCAACTTGGGAAAGGAAATGGTTCACCCAGAATTATGAACTGCTTTCCTTTGACACGCCAAACGTCCGTGACTTGCAGAAGTAACAATGGGCCACACAAACCAACAATAACTATTGGCCATTTTATTCTGGTGTGCTGTTTCCCAACCCCATCCCAATTTGTGTCTCTTGTATAGGAACCCACAAACTGCAGCTATATGTCAACCCTCAGCAAGCTATACCGTGTGAAATAACAACAATGCCAAAATAGCGAGACGAGGGAGACCAATGGAACTAGTGGGCAATCCGCCAGTGGCGCCGCCTGTCTGTGGGAGTAGGGTCTGACACTTCCAGAGAGTGAGCTCTGTGACCCACAGGCACCTTGCTGTGGATCTCTCAGGCTCTCCTGTAGGAGGCGCTCTGCTCTTCTCGCTCAGCTTCACTCCTGCCACCTCACAGGCAACAACTAACAAATGCGCAGCGACACTTTCTTGCCTTTGTTTTTTAAAGACAATTAATTATTACTATTATTATTAAGAATGATGGTCTGTTTTCTTTCAGCTGAAATTTCTTAAAAATTCACTGAATGAAAAAAAACAAAAACATTTTAAGTACAAACGAGAAAGAATGTGCACATATGGCAGGAAGGGAGGAACATCGAACGAACGCACCCCGGCCCGTAAACACAGGCTAAACTCAGTACCTGCTATTTAGCACTGACAGTTAAGGAGATAAAAAAAAATAAAAAAGAAATCACAAGAAACTCTGAAAGAAAAAGGATTTGTATTGTTGGCCTGAAATGAAAGAGAAGGACCTCTGTTTTCCACTCTGTGTTTCTCCTGTGTGATACTAAAAGCAAACCTTGGCGTGACCTTCGAGGCATCAGCACCAAACCAGGGCCAAAACACAACATAAAACTGGAAATGGTATTTTTGCTTTGTTTGTGTGGATTCTGGAAATACACCTTGGAACCCCCTACCTCCTCCAGTATGGCGGGGGAGGGGCCTGGGAGGCTGGTCTGCTGTGACCACACACCCTATTTGGGAGACTAGGAACTTGATAGGCTACTGAACATGAACCTGGGACTAAAGACACCCAACTCTCTGGGTAGTAGAAAGGACAACATGGCCTCATCAGCCCAGAGAGACTTGCCTGTTTCGTATCCATTGTCTGCACTGACTTTTTCAATGTTATCTGTGCTTTTTTTTCATAAAGTATACAACAAAAACTGAAAAAAAGAATACAAAGGAGAAAAAAAACCTGCATAAAAATACTGAATAAAAAATGTAAAAATCTGTCTCTCACACACTCACACCATACAGACACAAATACAACGACACACAGAACAGTTTCTTTGCTCATGGCTCCACTTTGAGATAAGACTCAAATAATGATTTAGTTCATGAACAGAGTTGGAAAACGAAACACTGCATGGCAGCCTCTCACACACACTCAGATCGCTTCCCGGAATTATTTGTTCTGCTCCAAATTTTTCTCTGTAAGATTTTTTTGCAATTGTTGTTTTGTAAAAGACTATCTTATTCCGCTGGAGGTAATGGCTTTGAAATGAGAAATCAAGCTTGTTCTCATGTTCAATCAATCACCACAAATCAGGCCTAGGTCTCTCAGTCTCTGTATGTTAACAATCAGCTTCTACACCATGGGACCAGATTCCTCACCTGTATGCCCCGGATCTATGAAGTCCTACATAGCCTTGCAATCAGGGCATTAATACCAACACCACTATCACTAATACTGTCACTATTACTGTACCACTTCCTTCCCCTCTCGCATACACACCCACTCTGGCCTCCTCACACCAATTGTAATGGCTGCTTTATCAGAGAAGATGCCATTACTGTCTCTATAGTAACGTTCATGTATCAGCCATGCCAGAATCTCGCAGACGATCCCAGAGCTGCCCTCAGGTGGGCCGGTGGAGCTCCGAACAATCAATACCAAAAACGTCCAGCATGGAACTACCCTGGAGCCAGGCAGGGTCTGGAACAGAACACACCGGTATCTGGGAAGTGGACCGCCTCCACACCAGACCTATTGGCACCACTGGCGCAGCAACAGCTCTTTCTCTACAAACACAAACACAGTGTCTCGGCAACAAAAAGACGAAGTGAAACAAGAGATTAAGATGATCTTTGTGTTTTGCGTCCACTTTTTAGTTGGAACTTCTTTCTTCTTGTTTTGTTTTGTTTTAACGCTACAGTGATTATTTTTTTATTGCCATGGTGGATGATGCAAGGTAATGCCAAAATTAGAGAAATGCAGGGGGATTTGTTTCTATTACGCCCCCACCCCCCCTCCCCCTCCCCTTCAACGTACAATCATATGGGGTTTTTTTGTGGCACTTTTTGCCGGAATTGCAATGGTATGTCTGTGTGTGTCCCAATGCGAGCTATAGCACGGCACATCCTTAGGGTACATTGTGAATCTAATCTGCATTGTGAGAAAGAATACTACTACCAGTAGACTGGTTTGAAACTAACAGTGTGGGAGACTGGGATTGTACTGTATGTTGGTTGATTCATTCACTTTAGGGGAGCTTATAATCTGTCTAATTTTAGCTGACAATAATGTATTTGTTTTAGTTTTGTTTCTGACATTTTATTTTCTTTACGAACCACACAAATCACATTCATTTGGGTTCATAGAGCTGAATGATGTAAAAACAAACACTCAAACTCAAAAAACCATACACCATGCACTTCACTGGCACTTCAAATAGGTTCAAAAACATGAAAACTCTTCAAGCACTCTTATGTTCTAGTAGACGTTCACTTCTGGTTGTAGCCGTTTCTACGGCTTCCACTGCAGCAAAGCCTGCTGGGTAACAGAAAATGGATACTATGGTCATGGTAATTTAGCCCGTAACAGGCCTGCATGCTAAAAAGATAGCAGCACACAGTTTAAATCCAAATTAGCCCAATTTTAGTCCTCTTGCGTACACACTGACAGGTCTAAAACCTCACTTCAAATGAAAAGTCCTATTCTATTTCAGTCCTGTGGCATTCTCACCAGAAGAAGCTAGCTAGGCCCCTTTCCCTTTCCCTCGCCTGTTAAAACACTGCTTGCTGTCATGGAGATGCTCCTCTGTATAGTTTCCTGGCCACTAGTATCCCACAGCTCTGATTAGCATTAGCGCAGCAGGCTACTCTGTGGAGGCTCCTCTAGTCTCTCCAGTCGCACTCCACTAATGAGAAAGGCTTTTGGTCACAGGGAAACAGATCTGGGGGAAAAAACATCAGGGACCGCGAGCCAAAATGGTTTCATTTCAACGGTCCACAGTACTGTTATGAAACCAGTGTGGAATCTGCCACAGAACAAACAAGAGTACATTAGCAGCAGTTTATCGTAAAGCCAGAGAGATATATATTTATTTGAGAAAGTGATCGAAATTGAAGAGATATTTTTTGACAAAGAGAAAAAAAATGTTTACCCCAGGGATTAACCAAATGATGATGAAATTAGCCGTGCTTTTTATCTCATGGATTAGCGATTAAAATGAGATTATGATTAATCCTACAGGCCCTTATAGCTATTTACAACACAACCCCCCACTCCCCCTCCTTCTGCACTCTACAAGTGCCATTCTAATAGCCCTTTATCCCTCTCTCCATCTCTCCCTCTCTCTATAACCCCACAGAAGCGATCCATGCACAACCAACTGCAGGAACGCTGAACGCACACGTATACACTTTCACCCAAAGATTTGCAGATTCACAAGTAAACTGCTGTGAATGAAAATAGAGAGAGAGTAAGAGAGAGAGAGAGCGAGAGAAAGAAAGAATGAACTCGTTTTACTGTCCAGTACTATTCCACCATTATTCCCCCCCTTCCACAACCCTGACCCAACCCTGACCCAACTTCTTCCTGCATTACAATCTCTTGTCTGGTGTTCAGTGTGGCCGAACTCATGGTCCATTCATGGTTGTAAAATATGGTTGTGTAGTCTCTTTAGGGTGCCCAATTCAAGGGTGACTTAACTAGCAGCCTACCAATTCTAATGTAGACTTAGTTCAATTAGCTTCTTAGTACAGTGCAACATAGTACAGTGGAGTGTAATATTTCAAACTGTCATGTCTGAGGTGGACCGTCGAGTCTCTGTTAGGTTAACTGTTGCCTGCGAAAACCATCCCAAGAACGATTGCATCATACACCTACCTACCTTAAGCATTCCCGAAACTTGAAGCCTCACACGTTCGGTCCCCATGAGGTAGGGTTGTCACTTTGGTGAGGCTTCTGGCAGCTTTGTAGATAGATACATTAGTAGCTCTTCAACTCAATGAGCTCGTATGGGTAGTGACTGGTTTACAGTGGGTCTGATAACAGTTCTGTAGGCCACTAGAATGTCCATAGACATTAGACATTAGTCGTTAGACCTACTGTAGACCCATTTTAACCACAACACTTTAGGTGGAACTTAAAGGGTATTGTGCACTACTAGGCAACAGTGCTTCAGCATTTCGACTCCTACATACATCTCACACACTCTTTTAATGTTCCTGTTGTTCTATCTTCTCAAGCATACCATTTCACTACATGAACTTACTGCGCACACTCCATAGTGTACCTACTTACTTAATGCTAGCATAGTCTGTTGGAGCACTCAAATGTCAAATATCCACATAACATGTTGTGACACTTCCTGATGCACTTAACCACAAGAACCAATAAGGTAGCTCCTTTTTAGTTTTTAGCCAATCACACTAATAGGTTATTAGCATGATATAGGCCCTCTACTGTCATTAAACAGCCAATGGCAACTGGGCATGGTAAGATAATGTTGGACAGTTGTTTTGACGGTTCAAGAGGTTCTGTTCATTGCTATGTAACAGGTGACTAATTTGGTCCTGTTTGGGATGTTGAAACTCATGGTTCTTTTTGTTGTACATCTGCATCAGGGAGTGTGTCTGTATCTGCTGTGTTTGTCCATATTTGATGTGTCAGTATATAAGGGATTGACAAAACTCTTCCCCCCTGTCTCTGTATCCCTCCACCTCACCCCTTCTTTCCCTTTGTCCCCCAATCCTTATCCATCCAACTCTGGGGCCCAGGCATCACACTCTGACATGTGCTGTTAGCGGAAGATACATCTTGATAAATGTTGATTAATCTCTATGGCTTTGTCTTCATGAGGTGTTGGACATGTGTCAAGTTCAGGAGGTGAGTTAGAGTACTTGACTTTATATTCTATTTACCCTCTGCTAAGTGGAGAGTCTCATGGCCAGACAGACAGAACCAGGATGTGTAGCTGTAATAACTATCCTCAGTCAAGGGGCCACACATAGAAATAGAATTACTCAAATTCCAATCTAATTCTATTTCTATTGGGGCACCCACCCAGCCAACAACACACCTCAGCCTGTAGAGCAGAACTAAACCCACCAGTGCTTTTCTCAGACCGTCTACAGTACGGCTGAGCCTCCACAAGGTAGTCTAGTCCCAGTCCAGCCTCTACACCTGGTACATCTGTGGAAGCCCAGTGACACAGTGGGAACACCTTTTCCATTGTCACCTCTGTCATTTACTCCTTCTGCAGGGGCTCTATAATGCCAACAACAACATCACCTCTCCTTCCTTCCTACCAGACCCTGACCCCTCACCCTCTGCTCTTCCACCCCTCCCTCACGCCTTCCCTTCCTCCTTCCTTCCCTCCATCCCTCCCGCCCTCCCTTCCTCCCTCCTTATCCCTGCTCCTTCCCTCCTCACCCCTCCTGCCTCCCTCCCTCCCTCACCCCTCCTCCTTCCCTCCCTCCTCACCCCTGCTCCCTTCCTTCCTCCTCACCCCTCCTCCTTCCCTCCCTCCTTACCCCTGCTCCCTCCCTCCTTACCCCACCTGCCTCCCTTCCTCCCTCCTCACCCCTGCTCCTTCCCTCCCCCCTCACCCCTCCTCCTTCCCTCCCTCCTCACACCTCCTGACCCCCTTCCTCCCTCCTCACCCCTGCTCATTCCCTCCCTCCCTCAACCCTCCTTCTTCCCTCCCTCACCCCTCCTCCCTCCCTCACCCCTCCTCCTTCCCTCCCTCCCTCCCTCACCCCTCCTCCTTCCCTCCCTCCTCACCCCTGCTCCTTCCCTACCTCCTCACCCCTCCTCCTTCCCTCCCTCCCTACCCCCTCCTCCTTCCCTCCCTCCTCACCCCTGCTCCTTACCTCCCTCCTCACCCCTCCTCCTTCCCTCCCTCCTCCTTCCCTCCCTCCCTACCCCTCCTCCTTCCCTCCCTCCCTCCTCACCCCTGCTCCTTCCTTCCCTCCTCACCCCTCCTCCTTCCCTACCTCCTCACCCCTGCTCCTTCCCTCCCTCCTCACACCTCCTCCTTCCCTCCCTCCCTCCTGCCTCCCTTCCTCCTGTCATTGTCATGGTCATTTCCTTTTCAGTTTTCTCTTGGGTTCTTTTTCTCCTTGTTTTTATTTTTGCTGTACAAAGTGTTGAAAAATATTATTATTTGTATTATATGATGTTAGTATGGTAATGTTCTTTATTAAGGAAGAAGAAAACTTTATTTTTGTTACTGGTCTGTTTCATAATTCTTTTTTAAATTGGTATTGTAAGATATCTATGCAAGAACTGTTCAGTGGAGCATTTTTATTTAAGAATGTAATACAGTATGTGTAATAAATGGTAGAATCTGGCTCTGGCTGGTATTTTGTGTTTCTGCTGCATGCGTTTACAACCGACAACAAATGACCATTGATATACTTTAGTGTAGAAACACCTCACTGCTCCCATGTGTAACTCCTAACCTCTTCTCTGAGAGTGGAGTCTCATTATAAAGACCTCTGACTAGATCTAAGAATGAGGAATACAGCCTAACAATGGCTCCTTGCACCGGCGCTCAAACCACTTCCATTGTGCAGAGCAGCACATTATTCTGACTAGGTAATGGCTGACTGAGAAATAAGGTTTAGTCGTTAGAGAGAGAGAGAGCGACCGCCATAACCATAGAACCATTTCCCCCGCAATTCCGAGCTTTATTATTACAAATGAGAGAATCTCATGAATATCTATGGCCCACCAACATGTAAAATGTCTCTCAGGGGTTCAGTGTGTGAGTAACATATTCCTTAATTAGGGCAGTTACTAACTCGTCAATGACTGAGCCTGAGCCGCCATTTACAGAGCCAGCCCATCCCGCGCCCATGACTTTCAGATTAAAAGGGGTAATCGAATAACTAATGGATAATTAGGGAGCAATTATGTAGAAGAAAAGGGGTCTTATACAGCATATCAATTCAGTAAATGTCCCTTGGTGAGAGAGGAGATTTTGCTGTCAGATTTCTCAGTCATTGCTAATTTCCCTAATTGAAATGGACACTGTCATCAAGCCAGTAGTTTCAACAGTAGGTCTGCATCCCAAATAGGCCCATGAGCCCTGGTCAAAAGAAGTGCACTGTATAGGGAATAGGGTGCCATTTGGGAGGCACACTAGGTCAGGTCTTCACGTCTCTGACATTCTAGCTACGTCGTTGTCTTCCTGTTAAGTGCCATGACCACATGGTTTATGATGTTGCTTACGCATCAACTGCCCACTTGACATTCTTTTACAGCCAGGCATTAAAAAAACATTTTCCAATGCCCCTTCCCTTCGCCTATGTAGGGGAAATACAGTTGAAGTCGGAAGTTTACATACACTTAGGTTGGAGTCATTAAAACTAGTTTTTCAACCACACCACACATTTCTTGTTAACAAACTATAGTTTTGGCAAGTTGGTTAGGACATCAACTTTGTGCATTACACAAGTAATTTTTCCAACAATTGTTTACAGACAGATTATTTCACTTATAATTCACTGTATCACAAATCCAATAGGTCAGAAGTTTACATACATTAAGTTGACTGTGCCTTTAAACAGCTTGGAAAATTCCAGAAAATGATGTCATTGCTTTAGAAGCTTCTGATAGGCTAATTGACATCATTTGAGTCAATTGGAGGTGTACCTGTGGATGTATTTCAAGGCCTACCTTCAAATTCAGTGCCTCTTTGCTTGACATGGGAAAACCAGCAAGTGTGTGAAAACCTTGTGAAGACTTACAGAAAACGTTTGACCTCTGTCATTGCCAACAAAGTGTATATAACAAAGTATTGAGATAAACTTTTGTTATTTTAATACTTATTTTCCACCATCATTTGCAAATAAATTCATTTTTTTTCTCATTTTGTCTGTCATAGTTGAAGTGTACCTATGATGAAAATTACAGGCCTCTCTCATCTTTTTAAGTGGGAGAACTTGCACAATTAGTGGCTGACTAAATACTTTTTTGCCCCACTGTATATCCACAGTAAAACAAGTCATATATCGACATAACCTGAAAGGCCGCTCAGCAAGGAAGAAGCCACTGCTCCAAAACCGCCATAAAAAAGCCAGACTACAGTTTGCAACTGCACATGGGGACAAAGATCCTACTTTTTGGAGAAACAAAAATAGAACTGTTTGGCCATAATGACCATCGCTATGTTTGGAAGAAAAAGGGGGAGGCATGCAAGCCGAAGAACACCATCCCAACTGTGAAGCACGGGGGTGGCAGCATCATGTTGTGGGGGTGCTTTGCTACAGGAGGGACTGGTGAACTTCACAAAATAGATGGCATCATGAGGCAGAAAAAGTATGTGGATATATTGAAGCAACTTCTCAAGACATCAGTCAGGAAGTTAAAGCTTGATCGCAAATGGGTCTTCCAAATGGACAATGACCTTCAAGCATACTTCCAAAGTTGTGGCAAAATGGCTTAAGGACAACAAAGTCAAGGTTTTGGAGTGGCCATCACAAAGCCCTGACCTCAATCCTATAGAAAATTTGTGGGCAGAACTATAAAAGCGTGTGCGATCAAGGAGGCCTACAAACCTGACTCAGTTACACCAGCTCTGTCTGGAGGAATGGGCCAAAATTCACCCAACTTATTGTGGGAAGCTTGTGGAAGGCTACCCGAAACATTTGACCCAAGTTAAACAGTTTAAAGGCAATACTACCAAATACTAATTGAGTGTATGTAAACTTCTGACCCACTGGGAATGTGATGAAAGAAATAAAAGTAAATCATTCTCTCTACTATTATTCTGACATTTCACATTCTTAAAATAAAGTGGTGATCCTAATTGACCTACGACAGGGAATTTTTACTAGGATTAAATGTCAGGAATTGTGAAAAACTGAGTTGAAATGTATTTGGCTAAGGTGTATGTAAACCTCCGACTTCAACTGTATGTGCATATTAAGACATCCTGCAAGTATTTAACTTGAAGTATACATTTAGGAGAGCTAAGAGCTGCTTGGCATAACATGGCTCTGATCCAAAACAATGAACTGTTATCACTGATCGGGTGTGACATTTCTGAGCATACTAATCCAAACTTGTCCAGCTACAGTGAGCGATAAAACGAAGTGAATAAGCAGGTTCTAATCTTATTCATCACTGCTCAACACAGCTGCTGTGTTGTGTCAGTGACTGTACTACAGAAACCTATTGCTACTGACTCATCATCTCTCCCACCAGGAATAAACAGAAATGTGATGAATTGGCTGGCTGAATATTCCCAGATATCTCTCTGGAGGTCCATGTCAGCCACTTCCCCTGACCCACAAAACCTCATTGTCCAGTACAGGCCTGTAATGTCCACTATGCAGGCGAAATAAAATGGCATGTCTGGCATAAACTGTAATGCCCCCCCCCCCCCCCGACATTCTGAGATCTGGTAGGTTGTCTCTGAATATATAGATAGTTTTGACCGACAGCAAGTCTCGTCAATCTCACCGAAGAAAACATCAAAGTGAGTGAAACAGTGCCCCCCTGTCTTAGTATCTGTAGGCCATGTATCTGATGCTGTCTGGCCAAAAGGAATGTGACATGTCATACACTTTTTGGCCAGACAGTATCAGATACATGGGCTACAGGTACTAAGACAGAGGGACACTGTTTGTCTCGTTCGGAAGCTTTCTCTGGTGAAATAGATTCAGCCTCTTTCGAATTGAAGGAATATGTTTGTTTCTTTTTTTATTGTGAATCTTTTTTAGGAAGCCTGGCTGGCTTCCCTTGGCAGCCATGAATACATCAAATCAAATCAAATCAAATGTATTTATATAGCCCTTCGTACATGAGCTGATATCTCAAAGTTCTGTACAGAAACCCAACCTAAAACCCCAAACAGCAAGCAATGCAGGTGTAGAAGCACGGTGGCTAGGAAAAACTCCCTAGAAAGGCCAAAACCTAGGAAGAAACCTAGAGAGGAACCAGGCTATGTGGGGTGGCTGTGCCGGGTGGAGATTATAACAGAACATGGCCAAGATGTTCAAATGTTTATAAATGACCAGCATGGCCAAATAATAATAAGGCAGAACAGTTGAAACTGGAGCAGCAGCATGGCCAGGTGGACTGGGGACAGCAAGGAGTCATCATGTCAGGTAGTCCTGAGGCATGGTCCTAGGGCTCAGGTACTCCGAGAGAGAGAAAGAAAGAGAGAAAGAAAGAATTAGAGAGAGCACACTTAAATTCACACAGGACACCGAATAGGACAGGAGAAGTACTCCAGATATAACAAACTGACCCTAGCCCCCCGACACATAAACTACTGCAGCATAAATACTGGAGGCTGAGACAGGAGGGGTCAGGAGACACTGTGACCCCATCTGAGGACACCCCCGGACAGGGCCAAACAGGAAGGATATAACCCCACCCACTTTGCCACATGCCACTTTGTAGGATGAATGTCATTACACTTGTGGTGTTTGTAATAGAGTGTGTGCACACATACTGTAGGAGGTCCCTTAAAAATACATTTGACCCCCTCAATGTCACGGTATAATTCCTTATATCAAATCCTGACCTTGAATGCAAACACTGTATCAAGACTTTTGGAATTTATTCATTATTTATTTGAACAATAAAATGTACCAAATCTAAGCTGAAGCATTTCATGCATTGAATCATCATCATTCTATTAAATAAAATATACCTTGAATCGATTAAAGTTCAACATGTTATGGCCCCCCTAAAACAACAATGGACATGGATGGCAGTAGGATGATGACCACAGCTAAATTAGTTAATGAAATATGTTCCCCATGCCTTTTTTTTACAGCATAATAACAGTCCTAAAATTAGTGTGTTGGTTAAAGTGAAATTACGACACAGCGGTTATTATTTTAACATGCCTGAGCCCTGTGGTGGATGGCTGATTAAAAAAAACAGGTAATTTAATTAACCAAGATGATAGAAGGAGATAATCCATAATTCGCAGTAAAGAGACCTCCTAGGCCTTTATGTGTTAGACTGATGCGGTGTGTGTGTGTGTGTGTGTGTGTGTGTGTGTGTGTGTGTGTGTGTGTGTGTGTGTGTGTGTGTGTGTGTGTGTGTGTGTGTGTGTGTGTGTCTGTGTACACAACTCCCAGAGCTATCTGCGTCTGCTGCTGGAAGTTGTAAACATTTCCAGGCCCTCCTCCCACAAGACTTCATCTAGAGAATGGAGGAAATGAAACACAAAACAGTGAAGATGGGAGTCAGAAAATTCCCCATGAGAAACCGTAGAATATATGAGGTCTGCAAAAATTCCAGCTCATCTCTGGGAAAAGGGGAATAGAGCTAGGAAAGGGGGAATAGAGCTAGTAAAGGGGGAATAGAGCTAGGAAAGAGGGGATATAGCTAGGAAAGGGGGGTAGAGCTAGGAAAGGGGGTAGAGCTAGGAAAAGAGGGTAGAGCTAGGAAAGGGGGGATAAAGCTAGGAAAGGGGGAACAGAGCTAGGAAAGGGGGGATAGAGCTAGGAAAGGGGGAACAGAGCTTGGAAAGGGGGATAGAGCTAGGAAAGGGGGAACAGAGCTTAGAAAGGGGGATAGAGCTAGGAAAGGGGGAACAGAGCTAGGAAAGGGGGATAGAGCTAGGAAAGGGGGAACAGAGCTTAGAAGGGGGGATAGAGCTAGGAAAGGGGGAACAGAGCTAGGAAAGGGGGGATAGACAGAAAAGGGACTCATAGTAGGAGGAGAGGCAGAGATTACTTATCATGTAGTTATGGGAGGTTATTTAAAAAAAAAAAAAGTATTTTACCCCCTTTTCGGGGTATCCAATTGTTAGTAGTTACTTGTCTCATCCCTACAACTCCCGTACGGGCTCGGGAGAGACGAAGGTCAAAAGCCATGCGTCCTCCGTAACACAAGCCGCACTGCTTCTTAACACAGCGCATCCAACCCGGAAGCCAGCACCAATGTGTCGGAGGAGACACTGTGCACCTGGTGACCTGGATAGCGTGCACTCCCTAACCCGGACGACACTAGGCCAATTGTGCGTCGCCCCACGGACCTCCTGTTCGCGGCCGGCTGCGACAGAGCCTGGCGCTGCGATGCAGTGCCCTAGACCACTGTGCCACCCGGGAGGCCCTATGGGAGGTTATTTTTGATGCAGACTCAGCTATCTTTTCAGTTCTAATATAAAATATGAAATTCCCTACTGAGATCTTCCTGGCATTTTGATTCCATAGTAGAACTTCCATGTGCTCTATATTGTACTCCACTGTACTGTAAAATTCCAATTCCATTTGAGAAAAATGAGCACTACCACAATCCATACAGTAGTCAGTCTTCCTGCCATGCTGCTATGTGCAGTCCCAGTCCCAGCAAGATGGATGGTTGTATTTTGCTGACCTTCCCCCTTCTGCTTTCTCTAAATATTACAGCAAGCTGGGTAAAAAATAGTGACACAATAAGGAGGAGGCAGATGCATTAAACACAGGAAGATAATATTCACTACATAGGGAGTAAGCTGCGAGGGGGACGTGGGGGCGTATGGAGTATGGGGGGGCATGGAGGGTTATGAGGGTTGAGAGGGTCATGTGGCATATGTGGCTTGACACAGGAAGTGGCCCCTCTGGCAACAGGAAATGAGTGCAAATGTGTTATTTTAGTTCCTGTTTGCTCCAACAACACTCCACATCCCTCTGCCTTCTACTATAAGGAGGATGCCCGGTGTGCTCATCCCCCATCCCATTGCCATTCGCTAGTTGGTTATGAATGAGAGGGAAACTAAATACATCCTGAACTTCACTTCCCCTGTAGTGCTGTGGGATGTGCTTCTGCACCAGACCCTTTGATTCTGGAGGTGAGTGGACAGCAAATCAACCAACACAACAACAACAAAAAACTGAACATTTTGGTAGATTCAGACGCACATTTCTCACTCAAAAAAATGTATGTTTCAGAATGACAATGTACAAAATGTAGTCTCTCTGATTCAAGCCAACAGGCATGGACGGCACCAGGTGTGGATTACTCATACTCAGTTGCTCACACACACAGGCCCCCCTGTCCCTTCCACTGTGACTTCCCCTGACCCTCCTAAGAATGGCAGGATGTAATGTCCTGATCCCAGTACAGCCAGGAGCATACTGCCTCATAAACATTTAACCATCTGGCCATCCCACACGCATAGAACAGTTCACACACACCTATAAACACATACCGTATGCACACTCGTCCTGCATACACACATACAAAAGGTCGAACACACACACAGCTCTTTACAACGGGATGGTTACAATCCACTGTGGCAATATGATTCTGTTTTCATACCCCAGAGTGGTGGTAAACTGGGTACGGCTGTGTCTCCTCTCCTTTAATCTCCCTCTGTACAAACCCTTGGCTGCGACATCCATGTTGAGTTTGGCAGCAGCCTGTAACAAGTCAATGCAAAACTGAAGCCCACAAGCAAGGAGACAAAGGGGGAGACTGTGCTGAACAAATTGAAATGGTTGTTTAGCTGCTGAGCTATTCAACAAATGCATGTTCTGACTGAGAGGGGACTCTGAGCCGGTTCCAGCAGTGAGCCTCCTAAACGGCCAAATAGCCTCCTTAGTGAGGTGGTCAGGGCTTGTTCTCTTATTCATATGTTGAATCCTTGTCTCAAGTTTCTACCCCTCAGCCTGCTTACAAAGTCAGTGGTCTGTAGCAGATATCAGAATCACGGTTATTGCCCTACAAGAGGAAAATCTTGGAAATCTATGTTATCGGGCCATGTCAGCTTGTTTTATCGTGTACATACAGTACAGTACACTGGCATATATATAGCATTTTTTTGTGAAATGATTGATGGAAATGCTTAACATTATAATAAAAAATATGTGCTGGAAAGAGTAGTGAAAATCACACAACGTGGTACGGCTTGGCTAGATAGTGAGGAAAGGGTATTATCTGTAAAGGTTTGTTTGCTCTAAAGACTGGCCTATTTATCCAAGGGTCAGAGGTCAGACCTCCAGAGGACCAAGGGTCAGTGAAGGGTCACACTAAGCTGGAGAGCATTGGAAAAAAGTTCCCTGTCTAAATCCAGTCTAACTCACACCGATAAATGAGGCAATTACAGTGGCTATCTACAGGGCCAGAGACAATGCTCTATTTACCTTATCTCCCTGTTACAGGTACTCAAAGGGTCAAATGGTAAAATACACACACTCTAGCACACTCTGCATGGCTATCTCTACCTCTGTGTTTCTACTCTCTCGCTCTACCAATCCTATCTCTCTATCCTCCCTCTCCAACAATATCTCCCTCCCTCCCTCTCTCTCTCTCACACACATCCTACCCTCTCTCCCACATATGCTTCCTGCCTCTTCCCTCTAGGAACCTTTTCACGAAACCAGCTGAGCTCAATCTTCCATTTCCTAAACTGCTAGAGTGATAACAATATGGCTGTGGGATGTGGGCTGCGGAGGATCACTGGACACTGGCTGAAAAGTATGAACAGGCTTCCCACACTGAGCTAGGGATGAACTGTAGCTGCATTCTGACCCTTCCCTCTACAGTGGAGAACATAAGATCGAGCACTAGCAGGAATGGTTGAAATATTCTGTAATGACCATTGTATTGTTTATGTTCAACCATATACTCTTCAGTGGTTTAGTGATGCCCCATCAACAACAACAATAAGGACATGTATTTTATTAAAAGTCTGTCAAAATTACCACAGCGAAATGAAGCAAAATTTCAATATTGAAAGTTAAGGATCTTATGGGTGAAAGGTATTTCAACCATTTATTCCGCCCCTCTCCATTTTCTCTCCCTGACTATACACTATAGGCTACTCACAACCCACACATATTGTTATCAAAATCCTCTTACCAAACAGAGAAGCCCTCAAGCAACACACCACGGCCTCTCATTTTAAAACAACATCTTCTTCGGACTGACATCTAATCCGGTACATTGTAACATTATCATCGACACATTCTATGAAATAGCCAATCTGTGATATTGCTGACGAGCGCTATAGAGCTATCAATGAGATTCAAAAAGCCAATAGTGGTGCTTACATGGCTATCTCTTTGTGTGTGTTCCACATTCACGTGATGTGGCTGCTGTTATAGCAGCTGGCTGTACTGTAGGCCTTAAATAATTCAGTGTAAACATACAGAGGTCTGAGGAGGAACCCAGTGGCTTATCTCGAATGGCAGCCTCTTTTTTTTCTCCTCTTCCATCTCACTGAACATCAATTCAGGCTCACTGTTTACTGGAATCAGCCTCTTTCTGCCTGCCTCTCTCTTTGTGTCACGGTGTCTCTCTCTCTATCGCTCTGCTTCTTTGGCTTTTGCTCTCGCTCTCCTCTCTCTCTCGCTCTCCCCTCTCTCTTGCTCTCCCCTCTCTCTTGCTCTCTCTCTCTCTCTCGCTCTCCCCTCTCTCTTGCTCTCCCCTCTCTCTTGCTCTCCTCTCTCTCTTGCTCTCTCCTCTCTCTTGCTCTCCCCTCTCCCCTCTCTCTTGCTCTCCCCTCTCTCTTGCTCTCCTCTCTCTCTTGCTCTCCCCTCTCTCTTGCTCTCCCCTCTCACTCTCCCCTCTCTCTTGCTCTCCCCTCTCACTCTCCTGAATTTAAACACTTATTTTAATTTGAGGGAGTTTTCAGTCTGTATTATTGTACCACATCACTTCCGAGTTTAACTGGAATTGTTCTTATTTGGGTCTCTTATACTGTATATTCAAACAGAGAGTGGTTCTGGGTCCATCAACTTTACTCAAAGGCAAGTTTAAAATGTTCCACACTCCTTTGATGCAGCACTTGAAAGGGCGTCGTGTGCCCCCCGTCCCATGCAAATAATTGCAAAAGGCTGAGACCTCTCTCTCTCCCTCTACTCCCATGCCCCAAGCTCGTTATCATAAAACATTAAACAAGACCAATAAAACTGCACAGGCACTCTACCTCTACCTAGGGCCCCGTTTCTCCTCAGCTAAGGAAAATGTCCTGACAAAATCACAAAAGCAGCTTCCTTGAGTTTCTGAGGAGAACAATATGCCTTTGTGCTCCATAGAGCTTGTAGTCCACGTGGCTGGAAAACCTTGCACCCCCATGGCTGGCTGCCTTGTCTTTCATCCTGTGTTTTTCCTCTCTCTCTTATCAGGCCCTGAGCCGAGAGGAAGAGGAAGGGGAAGAGGAAGAGGAAGAGGGGGAACACACGTTGGGATGACTACACACAGATGTGGGGATGACTGCACGTGTTTCCTCTGACTCAAGGCCTCTGGCTCAAATGGGTATTGTTCAAGGTCCTGATTGGGGTCTCCTTAAAACAGGTGTGCAGCTGAGGGAAGGAGTTCTACACAATAGCTAATCACAACTAGACCACTCCACACAGTGTGACATGTATATTTGACCAGTTTGGGATTATTTGTGTGGAAAGGAAAGTAGTGGGTGTGTGGAAAGGAGTGGGTCTGTCGAAAGGAAAGTAGTGTTGTGTGGAAAGGAGTGGGTCTGTCGAAAGGAAAGTAGTGTTGTGTGGAAAGGAGTGGGTCTGTGGAAAGGAAAGTAGTGTTGTGTGGAAAGGAGTGGGTCTGTGGAAAGGAAAGTAGTGTTGTGTGGAAAGGAGTGGGTCTGTCGAAAGGAAAGTAGTGTTGTGTGGAAAGGAGTGGGTCTGTGGAAAGGAAAGTAGTGTTGTGTGGAAAGGAGTGGGTCTGTTGAAAGGAAAGTAGTGTTGTGTGAAAAGGAGTGGGTCTGTGGAAAGGAAAGTAGTGTTGTGTGGAAAGCAGTGTATCTGTGGAAAGGAAAGTAGTGTTGTGTGGAAAGGAGTGGGTCTGTTGAAAGGAAAGTAGTGTTGTGTGGAAAGCAGTGGGTCTGTGGAAAGGAAAGTAGTGTTGTGTGGAAAGGAGTGGGTCTGTGGAAAGGAAAGTAGTGTTGTGTGGAAAGCAGTGTATCTGTGGAAAGAGGATGAGTCTGAGTTGTATTTCACTGTTAGTTTTACACAAATAATGATACATTTTCAGTTATAATTTGAAGGTATTGATGATGGGTGTAGTGTTGCTTCATGCGTTGTATGCGTGTGCTTACTGTGACTATCGCCTTAATATTGGCTACTAGGTCGCTACATCCCATACCGCTGCTAGACAGTATTTCTTGTCAAGACAGAGCGAAGGGTACTGTGTCCCGGTGTTGTTGATAGTCGGAAGGCACAACATCGGAGTACTGGTTGCCGGCTTACTATCGACTCGTAGTGCAGCCCAATCAGCCAGGCAAAACGGTCTTGAGAGGCAACAAATCTGCCCAATTAGCTGATACACTTTCCATTTACACACTCCTTTCGACACACTCACTCACCCATACTCCGGTCGCCATACCTGGCTGCAGCTGCCCATATTGGAGTATATAAGCAAAATGTTCTCATAACACAAAAACTGTCCAGTCGTGATGATTATAGAATTATAGAAACGTTTGCCTAATGTTGCAAGAACGTTCCCAGAACACATTTCATCTGTTCTTTAAATGTTCCCCAGAATGTTTCATTAGGTGTTGGGAACAGCTTGGTGAAAACAATGTGGGAACATGAGAAAATTCAGTGCCAGTCAAAAGTTTGGACACACTGTCACGTTCGTTGGTAGAAACGGACCAAGGGGCAGCATATGTTGAGTTCCACATCATTTATTGAAGAAGTGAAACTTCAGCAAAGACATAACAATAAACTAACAAACAACAAACCGTGACTACAACACTAACTCAAAACATAAACACTATCCCATAACCCACAGGTGGACAAAATGCTACTGTGTTGGGAAAAATATAAACTAGACTAACCCCCCAGTCACTCCTTGACCTACTCCACCATAGAAAATAAAGGCCCTCTATGGTCAGGACGTGACACACACCTACTCCTTCACGGGTTTTTCTTTATTTTGACCATTTTTACACATTGTAGAATAATTGTGACGACACTATGAAATAACACAAATGGAATCATGCGGTAACCAAAAAAAGTGATAAGCAAATCTAAATATATTTAATCTTTTTGAGATTCTTCAAAGTAGCCACCCTTTGCCTTGATGACAGCTTTGCACATTATTGGCATTTCAGTTCTGGTTTGCTGGGAAACATTGCTGGTACATTTTTATTACATTACCTGGAAACCTAACTTTGGGGGAATGTTATGTGGTGGTTGTTCAAGATGTTTTGCACAACATTTTAGTGAATGTAAGGAAAACGTTCCAAGGATATTTCATTTAAAAAAAAATGATAAACTTTGTCATCAAAAACATGGGACTTTATCATCTTAATGTTCGAAAAAAAAACTAAGTGGGAATGTTCCCGTTTTTCTGGGTAGGAGCTTGAAAATGCTTATAAATCTATGTAATGACAAAAATACCATCCTTGCCTTTTAACACTGCATTTGGAGTGATGTCATATACATCTTTTGTAAACACTTCTAAAGGGCACGTCTATCTAAATCATTCCCTGCAAACATTATTCTTTCACCTGCACCGTGAAACCACAAAGCATTGGTTCTGATGTGGCTCGCTTGGGGCAGATATTTCCCCCTGTGTTTAGAGGTTGTCCCCATTTTTAGGAAAGCTTACAGGGCTGTCGACATTGTTATGGTGAGTGAATGAGGACCCAAAAGCGAACTAACTTAAACAGAGCTTCTTTAATAACAAAACATAAGTAGGCTCAGATAGACCGGCAGATTCCGACAGGACAGGACAAGGTTACAGCAAACATGACGATAGTCTGGCTCAGGCATGAAACACAAACAAACAAGAATCCGACAAGGACAGGAGCAGAAACAGAGGGAGATATAGGGACCTAATCAGAGGGAAAAAGGGAACAGGTGGGGAACGGGGTGAATGGGTAGTTAGGAGGAGACAGGGAACAGCTGGGGGAAAGAAGGGGAGAAAAGGTAACCTGACACGACCAGCAGAGGGAGACAGGGTGAAGGGAAAGGACAGAGACAAGACAACATGACAGTACCCCCCCACTCACCGAGCGCCTCCTGGCGCACTCGAGGAGGAAACCTGGCGGCAACGGAGGAAATCCTTGATCAGCGCACGGTCCAGCACGTCCCGAGAGGGAACCCAACTCCTCTCCTCAGGACCGTACCCCTCCCAATCGACAAGGTACTGGTGACCACGGCCCCGAGGACGCATGTCCAAAATCCTGCGGACCCTGTAGATGGGTGCGCCCTCGACAAGGATGGGGGGGGGGGGGGGGAGACGAGCGGGGGCGCGAAGAACGGGCTTAATGCAGGAGACGTGGAAGACCGGGTGGACGCGACGAAGGTATCGCGGAAGAAGAAGTCGAACTGCGACAGGATTAATGACCCGAGAAATACGGAACGGACCAATGAACCGCGGGGTCAACTTGCGAGAAGCCGTCTTAAGGGGAAGGTTCTGAGTGGAGAGCCAAACTCTCTGACCGCGACAATATCTAGGACTCTTAGTTCTACGCTTATTAGCAGCCCTCACAGTCTGCGTCCTATAACGGCAAAGTGCAGACCTGACCCTCTTCCAGGTGCGCTCGCAACGTTGGACAAAAGCCTGAGCGGAGGGGACGCTGGACTCGGCGAACTGAGATGAGAACAGCGGAGGCTGGTACCCGAGGCTACTCTGAAAAGGAGATAGCCCGGTCGCAGACGAAGGAAGCGAGTTGTGGGCGTATTCTGCCCAGGGGAGCTGTTCTGACCAAGACGCAGGGTTGCGAAAAGAAAGACTGCGTAAGATGCGACCAATAGTCTGATTGGCCCGTTCTGCTTGACCGTTAGACTGGGGGTGAAAGCCGGAAGAGAGACTGACGGAAGCCCCAATCAAACGGCAAAACTCCCTCCAAAATTGAGACGTGAATTGCGGACCTCTGTCCGAAACGACGTCTGACGGAAGGCCATGAATTCTGAAAACATTCTCGATGATGATTTGTGCCGTCTCTTTAGCAGAAGGAAGCTTAGCAAGGGGAATGAAATGGGCCGCCTTAGAGAACCTATCGACAACCGTAAGAATAACAGTCTTCCCCGCTGACGAAGGCAGTCCGGTGACAAAATCTAAGGCGATGTGAGACCACGGTCGAGAGGGAATAGGAAGCGGCCTGAGACGGCCGGCAGGAGGAGAGTTACCGGACTTAGTCTGCGCGCAGACCGAACAAGCAGCCACGAAACGACGCGTGTCATGCTCCCGGGTGGGCCACCAAAAACGCTGGCGAATGGAAGCAAGCGTACCCCGAACGCCAGGGTGGCCGGCTAACTTGGCAGAGTGAGCCCACTGAAGAACGGCCAGACGAGTAGGAACGGGAACGAAAAGAAGGTTCCTAGGACAAGCGCGCGGCGACGGAGTGTGAGTGAGCGCTTGTTTTACCTGCCTCTCAATTCCCCAGACAGTCAACCCGACAACACGCCCCTCAGGGAGAATCCCCTCGGGGTCAGTGGAGGCTACTGAAGAACTGAAGAGACGAGACAAAGCATCAGGCTTGGTGTTCTTAGAGCCCGGACGATAAGAAATCACGAACTCGAAACGAGCGAAAAACAGCGCCCAACGCGCCTGACGCGCATTAAGTCGTTTGGCAGAACGGATGTACTCAAGGTTCCTATGGTCAGTCCAAACGACAAAAGGAACGGTCGCCCCCTCCAACCACTGTCGCCATTCGCCTAGGGCTAACCGGATGGCGAGCAGTTCGCGGTTACCCACATCATAGTTACGTTCCGACGGCGACAGGCGATGAGAAAAATACGCGCATGGGTGGACCTTGTCGTCAGAGAGGGAGCGCTGAGAAAGAATGGCTCCCACGCCCACCTCTGACGCGTCAACCTCGACAACGAACTGTCTAGAGACGTCAGGTGTAACAAGGATAGGAGCGGATGTAAAACGATTCTTGAGGAGATCAAAAGCTCCCTGGGCGGAAACGGACCACTTAAAGCACGTCTTGACAGAAGTAAGGGCTGTGAGAGGAGCGGCCACCTGACCGAAATTACGGATGAAACGACGATAGAAGTTCGCGAAGCCGAGAAAGCGCTGCAGCTCGACGCGTGACTTAGGGACGGGCCAATCAATGACAGCTTGGACTTTAGCGGGATCCATCTTAATGCCTTCAGCGGAAATAACAGAACCGAGAAATGTGACGGAGGAGGCATGAAAAGTGCACTTCTCAGCCTTCACAAAAAGACAATTCTCTAAAAGGCGCTGGAGGACACGTCGAACGTGCTGAACATGAATCTGGAGTGACGGTGAAAAAATCAGGATATCGTCAAGGTAAACGAAAACAAAGATGTTCAGCATGTCTCTCAGGACATCATTGACTAATGCCTGAAAGACAGCTGGAGCGTTAGCGAGGCCGAAAGGAAGAACCCGGTATTCAAAGTGCCCTAACGGAGTGTTAAACGCCGTCTTCCACTCGTCCCCCTCCCTGATGCGCACGAGATGGTAAGCGTTACGAAGGTCCAACTTAGTGAAAAACCTGGCTCCCTGCAGGATCTCGAAGGCTGAAGACATAAGAGGAAGCGGATAACGATTCTTAACTGTTATGTCATTCAGCCCTCGATAATCTATGCAGGGGCGCAGAGACCCGTCCTTCTTCTTGACAAAAAAAAACCCCGCTCCGGCGGGAGAGGAGGAGGGGACTATGGTACCGGCGTCAAGAGCTACAGACAAATAATCCTCGAGAGCCTTACGTTCGGGAGCCGACAGAGAGTATAGTCTACCCCGGGGGGGAGTGGTTCCCGGAAGGAGATCAATACTACAATCATACGACCGGTGTGGAGGAAGAGAGGTGGCCCTGGACCGACTGAACACCGTGCGCAGATCGTGATATTCCTCCGGCACCCCTGTCAAATCACCAGGCTCCTCCTGTGAAGAAGAGACAGAGGAAACAGGAGGGATAGCAGACATTAAACATTTCACATGACAAGAGACGTTCCAGGAGAGGATAGAATTACTAGACCAATTAATGGAAGGATTATGACAAACTAGCCAGGGATGGCCCAAAACAACAGGTGTAAAAGGTGAACGAAAAATCAAAAAAGAAATGGTTTCGCTATGATTACCAGAAACAGTGAGGGTTAAAGGTAGCGTCTCACGCTGAATCCTGGGGAGAGGACTACCATCCAGGGCGAACAAGGCCGTGGACTCCCTTAACTGTCTGAGAGGAATGTCATGTTCCCGAGCCCAGGTCTCGTCCATAAAACAGCCCTCCGCCCCAGAGTCTATTAAGGCACTGCAGGAAGCTGACGAACCGGTCCAGCGTAGATGGACCGACAAGGTAGTGCAGGATCTTGAAGGAGAGACAGGAGTAGTAGCGCTCACCAGTAGCCCTCCGCTTACTGATGAGCTCTGGCTTTTACTGGACATGAAGTGACAAAATGACCAGCAGAACCGCAATAGAGACAGAGGCGGTTGGTGATTCTCCGTTCCCTCTCCTTAGTCGAGATGCGGATACCTCCCAGCTGCATAGGCTCAGCTCCCGAGCCGGCAGAGGAAGATGGTAGTGATGCGGAGAGGGGGGCAACGGAGAACGCGAGCTCCTTTCCACGAGCTCGGTGACGCAGATCAACCCGTCGCTCAATGCGAATAGCGAGTTCAATCAGGGAATCCACGCTGGAAGGGACCTCCCGGGAGAGAATCTCATCCTTTACCTCTGCGCGGAGACCCTCCAGAAAACGAGCGAGCAAAGCCGGCTCGTTCCAGCCACTGGAGGCAGCAAGAGTGCGAAACTCAATAGAGTAGTCTGTTATGGATCGATTACCTTGACATAGGGAAGACAGGGCCCTGGAAGCCTCCTCCCCAAAAACAGATCGATCAAAAACCCGTATCATCTCCTCCTTAAAGTCCTGATACTGGTTAGTACACTCAGCCCTTGCCTCCCAGATTGCCGTGCCCCACTCACGAGCCCGTCCAATAAGGAGAGATATGACGTAGGCGACACGAGCAGTGCTCCTGGAGTAAGTGTTGGGCTGGAGAGAAAACACAATATCACACTGGGTGAGGAACGAGCGGCATTCAGTGGGCTCCCCAGAGTAACACGGCGGGTTATTGATTCTGGGCTCCGGAGATTCGAAAGCCCTGGAAGTGGCCGGTGGATCGAGGCGGAGATGGTGAACCTGTTCTGTGAGGTTGGAGACTTGGGTGGCCAGGGTCTCAACGGCATGTCGAGCAGCAGACACTTCCTGCTCGTGTCTGCCTAGCATCGCTCCCTGGATCCCGACGGCTGAGTGGAGAGGATCCGAAGTCGCTGGGTCCATTCTTGGTCGGATTCTTCTGTTATGGTGAGTGAATGAGGACCCAAAAGCGAACTAACTTAAACAGAGCTTCTTTAATAACAAAACATAAGTAGGCTCAGATAGACCGGCAGATTCCGACAGGACAGGACAAGGTTACAGCAAACATGACGATAGTCTGGCTCAGGCATGAAACACAAACAAACAAGAATCCGACAAGGACAGGAGCAGAAACAGAGGGAGATATAGGGACCTAATCAGAGGGAAAAAGGGAACAGGTGGGGAACGGGGTGAATGGGTAGTTAGGAGGAGACAGGGAACAGCTGGGGGAAAGAAGGGGAGAAAAGGTAACCTGACACGACCAGCAGAGGGAGACAGGGTGAAGGGAAAGGACAGAGACAAGACAACATGACAGACATGGTCATTGGCCTCATAGGGATGGATGACACACACACACACACAATGTCCATGTTGTGGGTTTATAACCAGACGAGCTGCAGTCAACTGTAGGCTGTAGTCAGTGACCAAAGCAGACGTGGCAGTGTGGTGGCCTCAGAGTGGCCTGGGAGGGGCATGTGTCTGTTATCATCCAGCACAGGAGATGAGGAGGAGGGAAGGAGTGGGGAAAGAGAGAGAGAGAGAGAGAGAGGGAGGGATAGGGAGAGAGAGAGAGAGAGAGAGAGAGAGAGAGAGAGAGAGAGAGAGAGAGAGAGAGAGAGAGAGAGAGAGGGAGAGAGAGAGAGAGAGAAAGAGAGAGAGAGAAAGAGAGAGAGAGAAAGAGAGAGGTACACTGACAGAACGTCAAGTCTGACCGCCAGCTCTCTCATGACAGTTGGCCTGGTTTCCTCCCCCTCGTTCGCTGTGACATCCCCTCACCAACACTTATACACGCACATGGACGTGAGTGGGCATGCAGACACAAGAACACACACACACACACACACACACACACACACACACACACACACACACACACACACACACACACACACACACACAGAGAGAGAGAGAAACAGACACTCTCTGTGACACACACAAACACACACACACAGATATTCCCCAGTTGCTCTCTCTGGAGAGTTCAGTGCGTCCCAGAATGACTCATCCTCTGACTTTCCATTCACCACAAAAGTAAAGCAGGACAATTTTAGGATGTCGGCCTATGAGCAGAATGTGAACCTAAATAAAGAAAATGGCTGTTGCCCATTGAGGAATTTTCCAAAGCTGGGGGAGTGAGAGGAGGGCATTGGAGCAGAGTGTGAGGGAGAGGCCAGAGCTAACTGACTCTTTCCATGATTCCATTGTCAGACTATGTGTTGTTTCAGACAGGGAATGGGAAGACCGGGAATACAGACCAACCTTCAGGGATGTTGTAACACTCATTCCAAATCAGAATTCACAGCACAGTTTCAGGACACCCAGTCTTCATCCAAAATCATGACGTGCACTTCATAGTGCACTTGTCCATCCGGGCTCTGGTCAAAAGTAGTGCACTATATAGGGAATAGGATGCCATTTCGGACGCAGACCCATTATCATCCAAACACTAATCAACAGATCCCACCCTTAATTAAATAAATAAAAGCCCAAGCAGTGGCTGAGCACTGAGCAGCCTTCTGAGATCTGTTTTTGGCCAAACAGTAATCTCCCACACTTATCTTCCCTGCCTCTCCCCTTTTTCTCTTTTCTTTAGAGACAATGGTCCAATTAGTGGACGGCTGGCTGCTGATCCGGTTCCAGTTGCTTGGAGATGTGAGCCGGCCTAATTGCCTCCATAATTCCCAGGCAGGCAGGCTGATACACCTGGAGCTCCATCCATGGCAGATAGACTCCAGGGCCTCTCTGTCCAACTCTCTCCTGCCGGACTATCCGCTCTCTGGCTCCATAGTACAGTATGGAGCCAGGGTACATAGCAGACGCACACACAGCAGTATGGAGTGTAACACACACAGCAGTATGGAGTGTAACACACATACACACAGCAGTATGGAGTGTAACACACATACACACAGCAGTATGGAGTGTAACACACATACATACAGCAGTATGGAGTGTAACACACATACACACAGCAGTATGGAGTGTAACACACACACAGCAGTATGGAGTGTAACACACATACACACAGCAGTATGGAGTGTAACACACATACATACAGCAGTATGGAGTGTAACACACATACACACAGCAGTATGGAGTGTAACACACATACACACAGCAGTATGGAGTGTAACACACATACACACAGCAGTATGGAGTGTAACACACATACACACAGCAGTATGGAGTGTAACACACACAGCAGTAGGGAGTGTAACACACAGCAGTATGGAGTGTAACACACACACAGCAGTAGGGAGTGTAACACACAGACACAGCAGTATGGAGTGTAACACACAGCAGTAGGTAGTGTAACACACAGACACAGCAGTAGGGAGTGTAGCACACAGACACAGCAGTAGGGAGTGTAGCACACAGACACAGCAGTAGGGAGTGTAACACACAGACACAGCAGTAGGGAGTGTAGCACACAGACACAGCAATAGGGAGTGTAACACACACACAGCAGTAGGGAGTGTAACACACAGACACAGCAGTAGGGAGTGTAACACACAGACACAGCAGTAGGGAGTGTAACACACAGACACAGCAGTAGGGAGTGTAACACACAGACACAGCAGTAGGGAGTGTAACACACAGACACAGCAGTAGGGAGTGTAACACACAGACACAGCAGTAGGGAGTGTAACACACAGACACAGCAGTAGGGAGTGTAACACAGACACAGTAGTAGGGAATGTAACACACAGACACAGCAGTAGGGAGTGTAACACACAGACACAGCAGTAGGGAGTGTAACACACAGACACAGTAGTAGGGAATGTAACACACAGACACAGCAGGAGGGAGTGTAACACACAGACACAGCAGTAGGGAGTGTAACACACAGACACAGCAGTAGGGAGTGTAACACACAGACACAGCAGTAGGGAATGTAACACACAGACACAGCAGGAGGGAGTGTAACACACAGACACAGCAGTAGGGAGTGTCACACAGACACAGCGGTAGGGAGTGTAACATACAGACACAGCAGTAGGGAATGTAACACACAGACACAGCAGTAGGGAGTGTAACACACAGACACAGCAGTAGGGAGTGTAACACACAGACACAGCAGTAGGGAGTGTAACACACAGACACAGCAGTAGGGAGTGTAACACACAGACACAGCAGTAGGGAGTGTAACACACAGACACAGCAGTAGGGAGTGTAACACACAGACACAGCAGTAGGGAGTGTAACACACAGACACAGCAGTAGGGAGTGTAACACACAGACACAGCAGTAGGGAGTGTAACACACAGACACAGCAGTAGGGAGTGTAACACACAGACACAGTAGTATGGAGTGTAACACAGACACAGTAGTAGGGAGTGTAACACACAGACACAGCAGTAGGGAGTGTAACACACAGACACAGTAGTGGGGAGTGTAACACACAGACACAGCAGTAGGGAGTGTAACACACAGACACAGCAGTAGGGAGTGTAACACAGACACAGTAGTAGGGAGTGTAACACACAGGCACAGCAGTAGGGAGTGTAACACACAGACACAGTAGTAGGGAGTGTAACACACAGACACAGCAATAGGGAGTGTAACACACAGACACAGCAGTAGGGAATGTAACACACAGACACAGCAGTAGGGAGTGTAACACACAGACACAGCAGTAGGGAGTGTAACACACAGACACAGCAGTAGGGAGTGTAACACACAGACACAGCAGTAGAGAGTGTAACACACAGACACAGTAGTAGGGAATGTAACACACAGACACAGCAGTAGGGAGTGTAACACACAGACACAGCAGTAGGGAATGTAACACACAGACACAGCAGTAGGGAGTGTAACACACAGACACAGCAGTAGGGAGTGTAACACACAGACACAGCAGTAGGGAGTGTAACACACAGACACAGCAGTAGGGAGTGTAACACACAGACACAGTAGTAGGGAATGTAACACACAGACACAGTAGTAGGGAATGTAACACACAGACACAGCAGTAGGGAGTGTAACACACAGACACAGTGGTAGGGAATGTAACACACAGACACAGTAGTAGGGAGTGTAACACACAGACACACAGCAGTAGGGAGTGTAACACACAGACACAGCAGTAGGGAGTGTAACACACAGACACAGCAGTAGGGAATGTAACACACAGACACAGCAGGAGGGAGTGTAACACACAGACACAGCAGTAGGGAATGTAACACACAGACACAGCAGGAGGGAGTGTAACACACAGACACAGCAGTAGGGAGTGTAACACACAGACACAGCAGGAGGGAGTGTAACACACAGACACAGCAGGAGGGAGTGTAACACACAGACACAGCAGGAGGGAGTGTAACACACAGACACAGTAGTAGGGAGTGTAACACACAGACACACAGCAGTAGGGAGTGTAACACACAGACACAGCAGTAGGGAGTGTAACACACAGACACAGCAGGAGGGAGTGTAACACACAGACACAGCAGTAGGGAGTGGGAACACTAACGTGGGAACACTAACGTGGGAACACTAACGTGGGAACACTAACGTGGGAACACTAATGAAGCTGCAGTCATGATCCAGGTCCAGGCAGAGTTAAGAGTTTCCAGAGGGTATTAATGTGTTCCCTACAGTTCCCTTTACTACTCTCTGTTGTTTATTCTCTCTCCATCTTCCATTTGATTCTTCTTCTTCTCTCTTTCTAAGGATTGTGGAAGGCATGGATTGGTGATTGGTTGCCTGAAGGGCAGGTGTGAACCTGCTGGTTGAATACACTGACCTCTGTGCTGCTAGCCTGCTGCTGAACAAAGTTACCATTGATTTATTGTGAGTTAATTACAGACAGGATATTTCCGGATCAATAACAGAGAAGCATGCATTTGAATTCATTGGTTGAAGGGTTTCTACAGACAAATAAGTCCGTCCCACCCTCTTGTGAGTCATTTATGGTTCTGAAACACTTTACTGCATCCATCACCAATATCCATTCATGTTTGGTTCATATTCAACCCTAGAGAAATCCAAATCCCTGAGCACGGTTACATGATAGTCAGATTAATATATAGTTCATTTAAAAAGTTGACATGCTTTTCAAGAATAAGTATTTCCCTATAATCCCGTTTACATGGACACATCTGAAATGAGGCTACTCGATGGGGTTTATGATAAATGGCAATCAAAATAAAGTTTGTATGTGAAAACTATTTCTAAGATGCATATTTTGAGTTTTTCCAGACTCACTTCTCCTGCGCATACCGGTGCTGGCACACGCACAGATCAAATACACCGCTTGAATTCCGATCAAGCTGTTTTACAGGTCCTAATAATTAGAAAGATTGCTCAGAAAACCAGGTGTTTCTAGTTGGCGTATGCTTACATCGATTTTGACCTTACGCTGATTAAGATAAGCAGAGTAAGGGGTTTACATGACTATTGCCACACTCAGCCTACCCTAATCAGTTTAATATCTAATTATTAGTGTGTATTTAAATATACTCATAGAAATATACCGTTTCTGTGGTCCAAATGAATGTTGCCGGCTATGGAATCAATGGAATGGAATGTGTTTATGAGGGGACAGCCTTTCCTTCCCATAGTCCTCTAGGCTGAACCCTGGTAAAAATAATGTGACCTCTAACCTCAGATTCCACACAGGATTGGTTGGAGGGAGGGAGGGATTATGTAGCTCCAGCCAATTGGATGCCAACATCCTGTGAAATACATGGTGATGAGGAGTAGATATTTAGATAATACTCATCACAATCCAGCTATGCATGCCTGTCCTCCATGAATTGGAGAAAACATAACATAGCATCACATCACATCTGATGACAACATTTGATTGTTATCAACACAATCCAAGCAGTAGTCAAATTCCCAGAATATAATTTTATGTTTCTCTCTATCTGGCAGAGGTGGAATACTATTAGGCATGTAAAGGCTTATGTGCCAAGAGGGTGGAGATGGAGGCCTTATACTTTTGCAGGAAACAGGACTGACTGCTATCTCTCCTTTCCTTTCCTCCGCCTCCTCTCTTCTCCTCTCCTTTCCTCCCCCGTTTCCTCTCCTCTCCAGTCCAAACTTTCTCCATTATCATGCAGACTGGGTGCCTGTGTACCACACGCCCCACAATGTCTGGTTCCGTGTCTATCGCCCAGCCAGCTAGACAGGCAGTCAGTAATATGCAAGACCTCACTTTCCTCCCGTCCTCTGTGTCCTCTGCCCTTGCCTTCTGCTGATTTTGTATGCGTGGGACACGGCGTGTCACTAATAACAAACGATTACGGCCCATGCCAAACGCTGGGACCCTGGGACGTCTGCAAGCGATGGGAGACTGGAGACGCTTCTGTGTGCACTCTGCAAGAGTGATGGGACTGAGAGGGAACTCTTCAAAAGGCATCTAGGCACTCCAGTGATTTGGGCTGGGGTCCAAAGTTGCTGTGCCTTCAAAGGTGTCTCCTAGCCCAGGCAGCATCTGGAAGAGAGGAGCACCAGGTGCGGATCATAGGAGTTTTCTCAATTAGATTTGATCAACTCTTGCGTCCTCTCTCCTCTGTCCTCCCTCGCCTCCTTTTGAAAAAGGTCAAAGGTAATTGAGAGGCGGCGAGGGGATTGAACATGGACGAAAATGCTCTTGTATGAAATGATAAGCTCTTTCTCCGCTCGCGCATCATCAGGCAAATTCTGTTTACGTGGGTGGATAATAAATGTGTAAATTGATAAAAACAAATTAAGTTAGTTGTGCAAGACATCATATAGATAAAAGGATAAGTAGAATATAGTTTTCAATGTGTGCATGCTTTTCTCCTCTGACAATATAACATCTGATTCAAAGGTGGTGTGGCAGATATCAGCACTCTTCCGCTGCGGGATACACTTGTGCTTCATCGTCAAAAGGAGGCTATCGAGGAGGGGAGGACCATGTTCCGAAATTACACATTCCTCGACCACTTATCGGTTCCGCGTCACGGAGGAGAGAGGACGGAGCAGAGAAGATGGAGGACAGACTTTTGCCCAAGCAAGAAAAGGCCATAGACACACACAAACACATATGCGTGCATGCACACATACACACATGCACACACACACTGCTCACCACACATACCCCCCCCCCCCCCCAGAGGCAAGAGTCAAGAGTTTCCTTTCATAATCGCCACCAGGTGATCGGATCCCTGACCCAACACCCTCACTGGAAGACATGGATGAAGGCAGGGGATCACCTTCGTCACTCATGGATCACCCCTACTGGCCAGGCCCCCGCCGTGACCTTCAGCTATGACCCCTAGCCGAGCGCTCTGATTGGCTCTTCCTTTTTTGCTTATTAAGAGCCAGTAATTAACATGTCTTATGCCTCTCTGACACTGCGTCGAATCTGAGGCGTGGAGAAGGAAGGGAGGGGAGGAAGGGGAGGGAAGGAAAGGAGGAGAGGACAGACGGGGGTGTTTGCTGGCAGAGGAGTGTGAAATCTGTTAATTAACGTGACCTCCCTTTGATCCGGGGAGAATACACACATGACATCTGAATTGGGCTGAGCAGAGGAGGGATGAGGAGACGCAGGGGGAGGTGCAGTGGAGGGGAGTAGCAGGGGGGCCAGGCACCGCCCAGCACCGCCCAGCACCACCCAGCCCAGGCTTGCAGGGACTTGGCAAGTGGGTTTAACCCTGTGACTCCTGACTGCCAAGACAGAGGGGCTTAGGCTACGGCTTCACGAGGCTGAGCGAAAACAAACACCCCTCCCTTACTCATATGCTCCATCACTGCAGTCGAGCTTTCCCGCTTTGCATCATGGAAGTACAATGTAGGTCTGCCATGCGGTGCCATGTGGTGTGTTATATGTAGCTCTGTGTTTGATAACAAACACACCATTTCCTCTTCCCTGTGAACTTACACTTTCCAGCTCTACAGTTTCCATTTGATCCTTTTAAGAAAAGAATTATAAAATGTCTCCAAATTATTCTATTCTTTATTATCCGAAGCCTCCACTCTCACTCCTATTTCTACATATCCTATTCAACACCCGCCTCAGGCTTCTTCCTACAAGCCTCTCCTCATCCTAGCCCTACCTCTATCTGTCTTTCTCTGTTTATCCCTCCCTCTCTCTCTTTCTGTTTATCCCTCCTCCTCCCTCTCTTCTCCGTCACCTCTCAGGCCACGCCAGTGGGACAGGTGGGGACCAGGCCGTCCCCTGCCACCATGCAGCGTGTCTGTGTCAGGCCTTGAACGGGCAACCCCGTCCCCCCTCCTGCTCTACTCCTGCTCCCTTCCCAGTCCCACAGATGGCCCACACGGGCCCCTGCCTGCCTGCCTGCAGAGTGGATGTTGTTGTCATGTGTGCTCAGGCACACTTGATTAGAGGAAGAGGAGACATCTCTTCCTCTCAACATCCCACATATGGGGCTCAACC
>NC_143024.1:67221982-67244482 GCF_057628025.1 Oncorhynchus mykiss
CCAAACCAGTCACTAATGCTTCTGTTGCTTTCCAAGGGGCTCCATTGCATTCCATGTATTACTCAGTCAGGATTGTCATTTGATTTAATCTCGCAAACCTCTTTTGGTCCCCTTCTCTCTGCTTCTGCCTGTCTCTCTGTCTCTCTCCTCTTCCATTCTGTCCCCCTCCCTCTCTCTTTCTTCCTCTGCTCCTTCACTCACTTTCTCTAACACACACACACACGATAGGCGAAGCAATCGATGACGTCACCCCATTGTTTCCTATGAGAATGCTCAGTGGTACATTTGATGATCAGGAAGTGTCATTTCAGAGTGTCACCATCTTGCTACATGGAGGAGTTTTTGGGAACATTGCATGCGCAGAGTGAGCTACTCTAGGAAGTGACGTTGTAGGCTAGCTCAGTGCTGCCCCCTCTCATGGAGTACATGAAGTTGGAGGCCGGCGAGGTACTGCAGGTTGCCATTAGCAACTTAATTATCCCTTTAACTTTGTCTGTGTGTAATTTTAAAGTAATTGTTTCCAGGACATACAATACCAGTCAAAAGTTTAGACACACTCTTTCAAGGGTTTTACTTTATATTTTCTATATTGTAGAATTTTTTATTTAACTAGGCAAGTACAGATTTGTACCTTGTCTTCTCAGAGATTTGAACTTGTAACCTTTCGGTTGCTAGTCCACTGCTCTAACCACTAGGCTACGCTGCCACCCCAGAATAATAGTGAAGACATCAAAACTATGGAATAACACATATGGAATCATGTAGGAAACACATTTTTTTTAAACAAATCTAAATATATTTTCAATTTCATAAGCTTCAAAGTAGCCACCCTTTGCATTTATGACAGCTTTGTACACTCTTGGCATTCTCTCAACCAGCTTCACCTGAAATGCTTTTCCAACCGTCTTGAAGGAGTTCCCACATATGCTGAACACTTGTTGGCTGCTTTTCCTTCACTCTGCGGTCCAACTCATCACAAACCATCTCAATTGGGTTGAGGTTGGGTTATTGTGTAGGCCAGCAAAGAATCCCCACACCATCACACCTCTTCCTCCTTGCTTTATGGTGGGAACCATATCCGTTCACCTACTCTGCATCTCACAAAGACAGGCTGCAATTTCTGAGGCTGGGTAACCCTAATGAAATGATCCTCTGCAGCAGAGGTAACTCTGGGTCTTCCTTTCCTGTGGCGGTCCTCATAAGAGCCAATTTCATCATAGCTCTTGATGGTTTTTACGACTGCACTTGAAGAAACTATCAAAGTTTTTTAAATTTTCCATATTGACTGACCTTCATGTCTTAAAGTAATGATGGACTGTATTTTCTCTTTGTTTATTTGAGCTGTTCTTCTCATACTATGGACTTGGTATTTTATCAAATAGGGCTATCTTCTGTATACCACCCCTACCTTGTCACAACACAACTTATTTGCGTAAACACATTAAGAAGGAAAGAAATTCCACAATTAACTTTTAACAAGGCACACCTGTTAATTTAAATGCATTCCAGGTGACTACCTCATGAAGCTGATTGAGAGAATGCCAAGAGTGTGCAAAGCTGTCATCAAGGCAAAGGATGGCTACTTTGAAGAATCTAAAACATATTTTGATTAGTTTAACACTTTTTTGGGTGCTACCTGATTCCCATATGTGTTATTTCATAGTTTTGATGTCTTCACTATTATTCTACAATGTAGAAGATAATACAGACAAAGAAAAATCTTTGAATGAGTAGGTGTGTCCAATCTTGTGACTGGTACTGTACACCTGGTGAAATAGAAGCAATTATTGGTTCCATGATTGTGTTCTGAAAAAATATGTTCATACACGATTATTGACCTTAAAGATCGCCATTTCCCATTCACTATAATGGTAGGATCATGTTTTCTTCAACTTGAAAACCTCAATGCAAGGGGGCAGTCGTTCTCCCCTGACTCACACACACGCACACATATCTCTTTTTCCCCATCACTCCATCCTTTTAGTGAGTACCGTGAGTGATGACATCACTCGGTGCCCCTGAAGCCAGGTGATGCTAGAAACATGTCTAGGTTCTACCTTCTACTGGAGGGAGGAGAGGAGGATAGGAGCGGAGGAGGAGAGAGTTGGGAAAGCTCCACGACCATTGGAAATAAAGAAGAAGGAGAGAGGAATTAGAAGATGAATTAGAAAAACGTTGCAGATGGACCATAAAGCTTGCAGGTGGTGAATGGTTACTGTAGGGGTGAGAGATGGAGTAAAGAGGTGCTAGAGGAGAAGAAGGAACCATCTAGAGGAGGGATTGGAGTGGATGTGGTGGCTGTGAGGGGCTGAGCTCTGATGAATATATCTGGATGTGATTATTATGACAGCAGTTATAAAACCATAAGGCCTGGCCCCACTTCCTGCTCGTGTTGATTTAAACCTCCCAGGCTCATAAATAATGTCTGATTAAGTGGCTGTGCCGCGCTGCGCCAGGTCTCTTAGCCCAATCTGCGTGTGTATCCCACATGGCACCCTGTTTCCCTACTTTCGACCAGAACCCTATGGGCTTTTGTTAAAAGTAGCGCACTATGTAGGGAATAGGGTACCATTTGGGCTTGAATGCTTCTGCCTAGCCTGGCCACTACATGGCCCTCAATGTGTTCCATATTAGCAGGACCACGTGGGCTTTTGAAGGATGGATTAATGGGTGGGGGGTGGAGGGGTACTACCAAACCATCAGACTCAAACAGCCCCCACCCTGCTCCATCCTAGAAGGAATGGATACCTCTGACGCACATACAGGTAGACTTATAGACTTATCCTCTGACTGTAATCAGCATACCTCAGCTGGGTTGACATGATATGGTGTCATACACCTGACAGCTATCGCAAGTATGTTAGGAAGCAGGATGCTACCACCGTCCCTTTAGTTTTCATCAATATTATTGAAGGATGTCCTCTTATTGACTGTGTGTCACCCCATGGCCTTATGTCCCAATGGGGCTAAAGTATACATTGGCCTAATTTCCGTCCAATATCCTCAGGGTCTCTTTTCCCTCCATATTCTAGAATAAAAGGAGCAGCGTGTGGGGAGTATTTGGGCACCTTTTCTCCCTTTAGTGGGATAGTATTCCAGCAGTTTAGATTAGCTGCCATGGGTTCCTTCAACACGTTTGTAAGTGACCCTCCAGCCCCCTCCTCCTGTCTTCACTCTCCTCCTGTGTGCACAGTGACCGAGGGGTGCGGCGGCGGTGTGTGTGTAATGCTGTGTTAACCTGTCCAAGGGCAGCATAACAATAACAAACAGGAGGTTACAGCTCTTCTCTGACCTCTGACCCTGGCCTCTCCTCACTAAGGGATTGATCAGTATCACACTACCACACAGGGACACAGGATCAGCCACAGCACACACACACATGCTCACGCGCACACATAAACACACAATATGAAATGGTCACTTCACTCCTGTGGAACCGAGTCTTTTCTAAATGGTGGAATCGCCAACCTCCCCGTGTGGGTGCCTCGGAACCAGGTATCTGCTTTCAATGATTCACCCCTTTTTATGTAGCTTTTTGTTCTTTAGCAAATCAAAGGGATTTACCTGGGAGATTTGAAGCTTCCTCATTGGTGTCTATCAATCAATGATTGACATCTTTCATGGCAGCAAGCTCCGCCAATGAGGGGATTCACAAACAGAAACTAGACTGCCCGTCACTGCCATTGTCTTACCCACAAGGCAATTCTCATGTCCGTATTTGGAAAGGCACGTCAGATGCATTTGAGACAAAAACAACTGAGGGACGGCTGAGACAGTGACATGCTGATTGGGACTGGACCATGCAGAGCCAGAAGACCCCAGGGTCTGATCAAACTCATGGTAAGAATACACCAACATCTATTTAGATCAGGTCAACTGGACATCACAACAAAGCCATGTAGAGTGATATATATGCTGAGCCTGACATTTTCCCCCAGAATTCTCATTCATTGTTGAGAGATACTCAGGTGACCTCAGTCAAAGGCCACAATCATTGATGGGTGCGTGCGTGTGTGCATGCGTGCATGCTTGTGAGTGCATTCGTGCATCAGTGTATGTGTTTGATGTTGGACCTGTGTGTTGTTCATTAATTAGAAATGTGTTTGTGGTTCTGTCTCCTGGACTTAGTTAAAGTGGACTTTGATCCCTATTAGTTTGCCTTTGACGACTCAAATGGCTTCAGCATCAGTAGCTATAAACGCCCCCCAGCCCCTCCTCCACTGATGAACAGATAAGATCGCTCTCCCTCTTCCTTATCTCTCTGTTTCTCTCCCCTTTCTCTCTCTCTCTCTTTCCCCCCTCTCCCTCTCTTTTTCTCTCTCCCCTACCTACCTCCTTGCCCACATGAATCCTTATGCCTAGGTTGAAAAATAGGGATATAATTTTCAACGGTATCTGTTTCCATGTCCTTTCAACATATACCTGAGCTTGACGTCTCCTTTCGGGCTTTGGGGTCAGAGCTGACATAGCAGGCAGCATTGGCCACAGACAGACTGACAGGGGTAAATGTGTGACAAGGAGAGGGGGTTGGAAGTTGTAATCTCTTGGTGCTTTAACTTGGTGCTTTATGTTCCCAATCCCAACCCAAACACCACATACCCTCAAGAACCAGCAAGCCTATCATTTTGCTGATGTGCCTTTGGTCTGGCAGATACTCACTCGCTCACTCATTAGTGCCCTTATTGTTAGTAGGCTTACCCATTATCGACTGCTAACTAATTTCAGAAAATAAAATGTCCAGAAAACACCGTTCCATAATATATGCAGTAAACTACCTGTTGAGTCCTTCATTGAGCAATAATATGCCAATGGTCAGTTGAACTTTGGGAGAATTATTGTCTCCCTGGCTATCTAGCACACCGATATTCCATGATTTCTCCTCTTAATTTGCAGTAAGGGCTTTTGATATATCCCGTGCAGTAGGAAGCAAGTGATATGAAGAATGTTGTGCAGTTATTGACAATAACGCAACTCTGGCATGCTGTTCTTTTGCAGGACTGTTAATGTATGGACAAATGATTCCTGGCCCAAACATTGGGCGCGTGTTCCAACCCTCATTACTCGACCTCCGCGGTTTTGTTGTTAAGTGGGCCGATCAAATTCGTAAAGCTCAGGAGCCCCTCTCCTTCCCCTCCTCCTTTTTCAAACTCGAATTGATTTTCTTGTTTGGTATGTTTATGTTATCATTTGTAAATCTTACCAGAAGTGGACCGTGAGGCACAAGGGGTAACTCATACACAGTTTAATGAAGTATTTACAGATAATTCCAAATGTCAAATACTTCTGCCCAATGACATAGTGCAGAGTGCTGACTCTAACAACTCTCTTTCTCCCTCCAACTTTTCTTCCTCTGCGTCTTTGGTCAGGCGGATTTTATTTCAGGTAAAAACGTATTCGGAGAAAAGAGGCTGCCAGGTTCATTGCACTTAGCGAAAGGAAAACAATCCTCTTTGTTGCATATCATAGCTCTCAAGGACTGAACTTTGAAACAGGCATAAGAAGATTACTGTTATTTGTGATATACCCAATTTCCATGAAAAGTAAAAACTGAAGTTTGCTCAGGGTTCGTACTAGATCGTTTTCATTGTATGCATACTGTAGGGTAAAGTAAAACTGAATCCAGCAGAAGCACAAACCTACCTTTGCTGCTGACGTTTTTTATTGTATCCTATCCAAACAGGTCTGTTATAATGGGCTTTATGTAGCCTACCGTCCTAGGACCTTCTGCACAATTGCTAAACCAAAACGAAATCCACAGCAATCGAATATTCTCAAAATAATACAATATATTTTTTCTGACTTTCATAAAATTATTTTTGAATTGATGATTACATATATATAAATATAAATAAATATAAATAAATACATAAATATATAAATAAATATATATATAAATATATATATTCAAATATAATTATATATATATATATATAATTATATTTGAATTACAGGAGCTTGCTACTGCTTCTACTTTGGTTGATCATCTCTGTAACAGATAGGCCTATTAAGGGCCTAGAGACATGACAATAAGCTCAGTATTTTTTTATTTTTTTTATTTTACCAGGCAAGTCAGTTAAGAACAAATTCTTATTTTCAATGACGGCCTAGGAACAGTGGGTTAACTGCCTGTTCAGGGGCAGAACGACAGATTTGTACCTTGTCAGCTCGGGGGTTTGAACTCGCAACCTTCCGGTTACTAGTCCAACGCTCTAACCACTAGGCTACCCTGCCGCCCCATTTAAACACATAGATGCCACATGTGGCTATGTGCAGAGTAAACAGTATTTGGTATGTTAACCATATGTATTAAACCACTGTATCTTGCTAGCATACCGTCGTGAGTCGAGTGGAGCGAATGTAAATCCTCCTGACAGCAGCGCTATAGCCCAGGAGGCGCTTAGTGAGAAATGGTGCTTCCGAGCAATAATGGACTCGGAGTCATGACCTCTGTATGGAAACAATTTGGACTGCGGCTGAAGGTGCGCTCCAACTGCCACTGCGTCTATTAGAATGTTGTTTGAAATATAAATTAATCCTAACCGGCAATGAGATACATCCTTTAAAAACAAGCCATTAGACACGCCTCTAGTTCACTCCCAGAAAGTCCCAGAAAGTCGCGGATCACTTGAAGCAGATTCATTCAAGTGAACTGTAATGTCCACATTTGATATTGTCGAGCTGTGCCCTTTATATTTTGGTATATTTCGATAGAAAGTTATCCAAATATACTTTGGTTGAAGACTACATAGGCAACTACTACTGGTCTATAATAATTATGTTTGTGAATGGTGTTTGGTGGGCTATAATCGGTGTAGAACAAGATTGGCAATGGATTTGAAGGTCGTGTTTATGAGTTATGAATTAATTTGACAACAAATCATGTGCAATCATTGGCCCATGTGATGCAAATATTGATGCCAACAATTGAGGGACCTGCCCATTTCCAATTTGAATCGTATGACATGCCTATTCCCAACTTGAATTGTGGCCTAATATATCATTATGAATTAAGATAGCCTACATTGCACCATTAACGTGGGTCAAGAATCTGGTTTAAGAAATTGGGGTTCTGTTAAATATGTATTTATTTTTTAAAGATGTTGTTTAATTGTCTGTTTTGTATTGCAACGTCAGCCATTCGTTTTGCATTAGTTTCCTTCGTCTCCAATTATAGATGATTTAAGCCATGGTTCATTGAGCAGTTATATTTTCGTTAAAGCGAGGATTTACCATGCTTAGACCATTTATTTACTGAATACTTAGCCTACATTTGACATGCATTAAATTAACTATTCCGATGAATTATTGTATAATTATTAATAGCTGTTGTTGTTGTTATTATTATGATTATGCCTCCTCGTTGTTGTGGTCGATTATTATTATTATTTATATGTTAGTTATATTATTATTATTATTATTATGAACTTATTTGTTCGAATTTAAATGGACCCCTTTGCTCTCCATATCGCCACTCAGCAGGGATAATATACTCCTTACAATATCACCATGTTAGAGGAATGTGTGGTCCCAGTTGTAGTTTATACTAAATTACCATGTTGGTGTTTGTGACCGCAGCGAGCAGTGGCCCTCCTGACGATTTTAATTCGCCAATAAACGTTTCACAGACTTCCTTGGCCTGTGGCTTTGTGCACAGCTCGATTGGCACCCCATGGCCTACTTTGGCCAGTCTATGTCCATTCAATGATTTATCCTTCAGGTTCGAAAAAGCCCATTAAAACCATAGGTTTATCCTATTGGTTGAAATGATGGAAGTCCACCAGGCACGGGTTAAGTCAGATGTTGTCTTTGTTTATTGGTTATAACTGTAACCTGTAACCTGTACATATACATAAACTGTAAATAGCCACATGTTAAATATAATAATTTATAAATATCACAACAGAAATAGTAGTATTTTATTAGTTTATATGTTAGACAGAAAATTACTATCAGTAGGCCTATTTATTCTTCCACCTCCAGGAAATAGTCGTGTCAGGTATTGGTTTGTGAATAGACAATATCATGTCTTCAATGCAAAAATTATTTCCATGCGCCCTTTATATTTCAACAACGTGTGCAATCCATTATCTTGCTATTCCATAAACCTCCACACAGTCGTGCTATTTCTACATGAAGTGACAGGTTTAACTATATTGGTGTCTCGCTGTCACTATACACTGAGCAAATGAGATGACCAATGAAAAACATAGGAAGCGTTAGCAGGCTATTTTATAGGAGCATACATTAACTTAATTACCATTTCGGTTCATTGCAGCGCTATTGTTAACATGTTGCACACACAACACACACATAAACTACAGTCATAACGGCGGTACTAATTCGGCATCAGGCTGACGTATTCCAGATGCATTCTTCTTTAAGTTATTCTGCTGACTTCTTGAAGTGAAATGATATTTGTGCCGGAGGTCTACGTCAAATCACCGGATCATTTCTTATCAAATCCTAGCAGGGACTTCAATGGGAAATAAATAAAAGACTGTTATTCTTATTTGGAGGCTGGAGTGACGCAATGGGCTCAGAGGGGCTTAGAATCAGATGACATCCAGTGACTGCTCCGTCTCAGTCAGCTCGTCCAGGAGGCTCATTGGAGCTCGGTCCTTCTGTGCATGCAGACCTCCCAGCAAGGCCTCTCCTCTCTCATCCCAATGTGGGTCTATTTGTATTGGCACCCAAGATAAGGCTTTCATTTTACCCTGGGATGTTGTGTGCTCAATTGCCCTAACTGCTTCATATTTACTATCATATTTTACAAAAGCTTTAGGGATATTTCGTCTTGTAAATGATTGAAATGCTTCTTTCTCATAGTTTTTTTTCTATTGGGGCTATTGTCGATATCAATTTTTCATTGTTTCACGGCATTCTAAAGTTTCCCGCTAGTTTGAGCTCCCTGCTACTACTGCCTCCCTGCCTCTGAGCAGTCTTATACTTTTAGATTCCCAGTTTCCAAGAAATTCAAAATAAATAGAGTGGAGTGAGTGCAGGAGAGACGCAAAGGCAAAGGAGTCCCCAATCAGTGCTCAATTATTTAGAAGAACCAAAACAGCTATGGAATGGCTGCTTTGCACGAGGTGAAATGCACATCAGTGAGCAAAACATTTCGTTGAATAAATACACGGAAGAATATTCACACATAGATCCTATTTCTCCACTTCTTCTCTCCCCACATAGTCCTAGCACTGAAACGAAATGTGTTAGAGAATTGTATTATCCACAGGTTGAATATGCTATCCATTTTATGTTTTAAATGGCTATGAAAATGAGGGATTTAATCATTAGCGACATAATAATGAAATGCTCATACAGGTCACCGCTCAGTCCAATTATTCTGTACAGGCCTATTTATTTTTATTTATGTGATAAGACCTATGAGATTATTTAAATAAATATAGTTGAATTGTTAAAATCCTAATCGTGTTTTAACCATTCACCTGTGCCCAAATGCATGCATTATGTATTGCTTTCTTCTTCCTTGAAAAACGTCTGCGAAACAATTCAAACTGTAGGTATTCAGCAGTTATAAAATATTTAGTTATTTAATTTCATCTGACTTTAGGAAAATCCTTGTGATAAATTCCGGTAAGCACCTTTCTACAAGGCAGCTAAGTTTTATGACAAGCGCCTTTAATGGGGCGGCAGATAGCCTAGAGCGTTGGACTTGTAACCGAAAGGTTGCAAGTTCGAATTCCCGAGCTGACAAGGTAAATATCTGTCGTTCTGCCCCTAAACGGGCAGTTAGCCCACTGGTCCTAGGCCGTCATTGAAAATAAGAACTTGTTCTTTTACTGACTTGCCTAGTTAAATAAAGGTAAAACAATTTTTTTAAAATAACATAGCAATTAAACGTATCGTTTGATAGGCAGCCTAATACAGTTTTAGTCATATTTAAATATGTTCTTAAGTAAATGATAAATGAACTCATATTCCGTGTCAGACAAAAATAGGAATTATATTCATAAGAATAGTAGGCTATAAATGATTTATAGGCTCTATATCAATAATAATATTTGATGATGATGAAGATAAAATATCACATTCTATAGGCTACCAAATAAATTATTTTCGATAACACTTATTTCACTTGTAAGGACATTGCCATTTTGATTGCCAGTTTTTCTAGAGACATTTTAAATGACACGTCTCTGTCGTTTAGTGGTGCGTAAAGAATATTTCTCCTTGTGACAAGAAAATACACACAGATTGCTGCGTAAAGTGACGCTTCGTGCCAAGCCTTCGCTTTTTGTCCATTTAATTAAACGGCTCGTTTTGACATATAAATGAAGATTACCTCTAATTTTCTATTTGAAAGGGGAACATTTTTAGGTTAAGTTAAAACCATTGGTCTAACAAATTACATATTTTCCGAGGTCACGTCGGCCACAGTGTAGCTTTAGGACTTTTAAAACTCTGCCGGTTCTTTATATAAACTGAGGTCGAGCATTTCGCGCCCCAAAATGTTCTCACTGCAGAAAAAAAATATTTTAAAGATCACTTCAGAAAATGGAGCAGGAGTTTAGCGCACTGTGTTAAATGTTTTAATTATACCATCCCCTTACCATTTGCAACCCCCAACTCGTTAACACACACACACACACACACACACACACACACACACACACACACACACACACACACACACACACACACACACACACACACACACACACACATATTCCCACAAACACAAACATATAGGATACGGAGAGGGAGATGGCATGTGTTCATATGCCTGCCCCCAAAGACACACGTTGATAAATCGGTCTATAATACTTTTACAAATCAATTATAAAGTTGGCAATTGTCTGGACAAAAGTTATACATTCAAATGTTATTAGTTCCCAGAAGCGTTTTGAGGAAACTTTATGCACAGACCTGACAGTGTTCTCTCGCCCACGCACTGCTACATCATCGTCATTAACATATTTAATATTATTGACGAATGAGCTACGCGCATCGTCTGGTGTTTCACCACTATCCCTCCACGCACCCCAGCGCTCATCTCGTGTATTCTGCACGGAGAACACTGCGATCAGCAGAACGGTTCCAGAACTGCCAACTGTCGACGTTCGCGAGCTGTTAATAAACCTTCATTTGAGTGCTACAAACAAGGTAAGGTTCTGCGGACCCACTCATATCCAGTTTACTTGTAATTATATTGAATTGGACAATTTAGAGTTTTATGGATGTGACTTAGGGAGAGGGGTTGGCAAAGGATGTTAACAATGTGACTTAGTTGGCAAAGATAACACTGTAACCACAAACGACACGATTCCAAGTTGCCATCTCTGGCACTTTAAATCATTTTTTAGCCCAGCTACCAGTCTCTACCAGCTCTCGGCTGCTGCTGATCAGTCTTGCGTTCATTCGGAGACGATAATTGGATCAGTTTTGTCTGACCTTTATGTCATGATGTTTTGACGTCATTGGGCCCCCACTTAAAAAACGAATGTGACCCAAGCGTTTTCACAATATTTCTAATCTCCAGAGACTGTCTAATCGATTCCTTAAATCAAAACGCCAATTGTTATTTCATGCATTACGAAACACTGCAAAATGTAATAGGATGACCAAAAGTAGCGTTTGGGACTGCATTAAATATTGCTGCATGCGCCACTGTATCTCCTATTGCCCCCTATTGCCCCCCCCCCCCCTCTCTCTTTCTTTCTGAGACTGACTGGCTTGCAGGCACGCACGTGGACCCTCCGGGACCCTCTCGAGCCTGTAGACTCAGTTATCAAGTAGGCTAAGCTTTGCATCTCGAAGACATTAGTAGCATCATTGTGGCTGGTCCTCACATGTACTGGCATTCCGAGTTTTTTTGCGACAGTTGCAGCTAAATGGACATTACCCTGGCATCTAGACTCCCTTTAGCATTCACATGCAGTGTGAAATCTTTTGCAAATGTTTCGAAGTTTTGACTGTGTTAATAAAAACAAAAAAATTCAGGTATTTTTTTTTATTGTGCATGCATACTCCTTCAGCCTACACATTACATCATTCTTTAAAAACATTATTTATAGGCCTAATATCCAATTTAATCCGAGGGATTGGAGTCTTGCAATGACACCGAAAGTAAAGGCGCAGCTAAGTGAGCCCTTCCATATTGCCACCGTGCCAACCATAAACTGATATGCTTACGTTTTCACCTACCATCACACAATGTGGTATCGAAAGTGACCTTAGGCCACAACGAAAGTGGAACCGAGCTCATCAAATATTTAGGACTGACAGTTTGGTGTGGCCCTCTCTTTGTACTGCAGTCACGACGACCTGGGGAGAGCCGTTCATTCGTTAGACCGTTTGGCCTCGTTATTTATTAAAAGCCGGTGACATCTGTCGATAAAGAATGTAGTTTATTATGCAATGATTTCCCATGACAGCGCACTCCTGCTGTATTTACACAAGATATTAATAAAACAGACATTCAAAGACAGACAGAGACAGGGACAGCTACAATAGTTGCACGTTTATTAGACTACTGATGTCTTTGTTGAGCATGGAATTAAATCTATAGTCCTTTCTGTTTCATCTGCATTCCTGATAGGCTAACTATTTATTGTTAAATAGGCTATTATCAGTAATAACAATTTGTATCTGGCACAACAGCATATGTCCTGATTTAAATAGTAAAATGTATTTTAAAAACTTTTCATATAAAAGTTAACCTACTGACAAAGGCACACATTGTATCCGAAATCAAATATGTGGGAATGGCGATGGCGCACAGTCTCACATCCAAATCAAATATTTGAAAGGGAAAAAAACAAGTCAGTGCAGAATATTAGAGTTTGCAGCGAGACAAGAAATGCTCATGCTGAGGAATAGGCCAAATTACTTTTGACGCCCCTCCCCTCTCCCCCGCGCTTGCTTTCTTCTTTCTCCACCCCTCTCGCCTCCCTCTTTTGTGAACCCGCTGTCAGTTAGCGCGCCCGTTGGCACGGGAAAGATTGAAAGTGACACGCAGATTGTTTTGCGCGAAATTGTGACTGTTCTATCGAGATTTCTTCAGTTAACACCTTCTCTTTGTCGCAGACATTTTGATTTCGGTCTGTTTTGCTTGAGCGACTTGGTTGTTTTGCCTGTTGTTCACTTGAACATTTTCCTTATGATGCGTTTTGCGTTTTCCTTGTTCCCGCCGGTGAAGAAGCCACGAGTTCAGAAGAGGACCGATTTGTGGCTCGGTCGTGTCTAACCGGGGACGACAGGACACAACGTGCGATCAAACGACTCCAACTGGCCGGTTGACAAGTTTATCTGCCCCGCGAGACGCAGCGGCTCGAGCTCCAGCAAGATCCCCGCGCACTCAGCAAGCAAACCTCGACGCACTGGTCTCGAGCGAAAGAGACACACACTCTCTCTCTCTCTCTCTCTCTCTCTTTCTCTCTCTCTCTCTGAGGCGAACACCACTCTCACACAGACAATAAACCAACGCACATTGTCTACCTTTGTCTCCCATCTCTCTCGGACTCGCTCACATCCAGCGCTTGGGGCACGAAGTTGTGTCCACCAGCACAGACTCCAGCGGATCTCTGCCGGTCGTGGACCCGACGCAGCCCAGCCCTGGATTCAATAATTTTAATCAATGGACAGAGCCTCCTCAACGGCCAGCAGAGGTACAGACACCCCATAAACAGTGAGTACTAGTCAGAGGTGTTCCGTAATGACTAACCTGACCGTTTCCATCGATTTCCCATTCATTGTAATAAGCCATTAATCTTGTGTTTCTTCTGACAACACAACACATCAGCAGCAGCGGTGTTATGCAGTAATGCAGTCGATTACGAGAAAGAGAAATCACTTGTTGCATCTAGGGGTAAATAGCCTATCTGGGGTTATAGTTGATTATTTTACCTTCAGGTGTTAATTGAAAAGTACAACATAGGCCTAATAACAATTTCGTTTACAGTGACGATTGCTATAATGGCTGATAGGCTGTAGGCTATTGGTTTCAAACTTTATTAATAGGCCTGTAGCATATCCTATCTCCAATTCATTGTTTTGGTCAGTTAATCCCCATAACAATGTAGGCTATTTGGACACAGCTTTCATCACCAGACAAAACGATCTATTATAATGTATTATTATTAGTATTATCATTATTATGCCTATATTATTAGTCCAATGTGATAATGACAATGATGACAATTATTATTTAATTAGCCTACTGATTAATAATAATAACTAACCATAACTCATGATTATCATGCCATTTCCATAATAATGATTTCACATAGGCTACATGTGGGTTATTTAGGCCTATCATTCTAGTTCACCTGATTGATGGTACCCGTGCGTTAGAAAGGTCAAAGGGAACGTCTTGGGGAAAACATTTCTAGCTATGTATGTGGTTTCTTTTTTTCATGATTATTTGACAACTTTTTTCATTTGGGATTGCACATTTCCAGTTGATGAAACGGTAACGTCTACTTTTTTCATTTGGGATTGCACATTTCCAGTTGATGAAACGGTAACGTCTTCATTTTTGAGTAATAAAGTGGAAACAGTTACTTTGATAACTCCATGTGTGTTGTAAAGTATTATACTTATCGTAGGCCTATCAATCAAAAATAGGTCATGTAGACATAGATTCCATTTTCTTTCTGTGCTTCCGTTGGAATCATTTTTCTAAAGAATATATTCAGTGTTCATAAGAATGTATCAATAGAAATATCTCATTCAGAGTAGAGTTGACCCTATGTCACAACAAGGTTTATCTTTACCCTTTTTATCTATCTTTAATGCAAAAGTTTCCAAACAAATCATGAATGAACTTTCCTGCGTAGGCTGGGTTGCACATGCTATTCCAGCATATCCACTGTTCCATTGTTTGAGAGAATAACCTGTAAATTCACCGATTGTCTAAGAGACCTGCTACTACTCTCGCCAACGTGCGTGTTTGTCCCAATATGGAACATATTTATTTAAATCTGTCTGTCTGTCTGTCTGTCTGTCTGTCTGTCTGTCTGTCTGTCTGTCTGTCTCTGTGTTCATTTATGTTGTCTTTTACTTTTAACATTAGATTCATATTTAACCTAATTGAAGATTTTTATTTAACTGTTGTTTTAGGAAAATCACACAATACACTGTGTCACGATTAGCATTTTTTTGCACGTCTCTATAACATTTAAAATAATGAGCGAGCCATTACTTCTTGAAGTTGGAAATTAACAGCCGAGTTTTGAATTTAGAATTACGTTAATTTCCACTCATGAAGTTAAGCCTACTGAAAAGATAAATATTAACTCGTTCATTCATTCTTTAAATAATGTAATCAGTTAGCGTGAATTAATTGTATTTTCATTTGATGGATATTAGCCGATATTATTTGAAACCTATTTTAAATATAATCAAATGTATTCTAATTCATCCAATAGGTTAGGCCTACATGTGATAATACGAGTAATAATTCCGATCTTTGCCTTCTAAGCACCCTTATAAAACCTATATGCCAAAATTCGTTGGTATAGATTATTGAATAATAAAGAAGCACTTTCGATTGATCTGCCACTATCCTCATAGGGTTTCTGAATCATTTTCACAGACCCAGTTTGCTTCTCTCACCTTGGTTAGACTGCGAGGTAGCAGCAGAAGCCTGTCGTTTCCTCTGCAGTATTAAACGATTTGGTAACTTGTCTAACTAACTGTAGGTCACTGTAGAAGCTCTAAGAAGAAGGCGTGGGTAATAGGCTATTTATTATATTTAAATCGTATAATGTATGAATTGATTAGTGGCATAATAAGCACGTTATGGTATATGGGAATATATATTTCATATCTGTCTAATATTCCATAGCTACTTCGATCTCCTGTAGGTTACTAGGCATAGCTTGCTTTTCGCTAATACAACCTCCACCAATAGCCTACTAACGAGAAAAGCTTGGGCATATAGACTGATAATACTTGATCGTAATGCAGCAAAGTTATAAATGCCACTGGCAGTAGGGACAGTGTATAGGCTAGCCAATCTCATTTTTACAGAGGCGGGTCACCTGATCCTATCCTAAACAGAAGGCCTCTGACTCAAGTCTCTGCACCGTCAGGTCAAGGGCACAGACGAATTATACGAGTTTTTTTGTGTGAGACATAGTCAAAAGGCCACGCCACGGGCAGACAAACATGCAATTCTGACAGGAGGCGACCCTTCAACCCAAATGTTGCTTAATTAAGGTCTACATTTTCTCCTGCAATCAATACGTGCAACATGCGATCAGGGATTGAAGTAATGCGTTTTAGCATAAATGGGAAACGGTCGCTCCCACCATTATGTCAAAAACAATAGTTGTGGCAATAGTTTTAAATGCTACTTAAAGCTATTCTTATTAAGTTCCAAACTCTCAAATAAATACGTAGATTCAAAACCCAGTGATCAGCTCCCGAGATTAAGTTACACAGAGACTGACTGTGCTCGGCCTGGAAAGGCCCACAACCAGTTTACTCAAGTAGTCTACATTTATTTAATTTTGGGGAGTAGCTCTGGCAAATGCATGTAGGCCAATTCTAGTACAGTAAAGAAAGGAATCAGGAATGTTCGTTTTATTGTTGCCAGTTGCCAACAGTAAGTGGGCTAGAAGCATTATTTTCTTACACATGTCATCATCGACTATTTTCCTGTCTATCGTATCTGTTTGAGTAAACAGAGCCCCGAAGCAGTCCAACAAAATTCTATGCCAAGCCCAAAGAAAAATTCATTCGTTTCAGCTCTTAAGATGTTGCCTTTTTGTCAGTCACACCAGATCTCATTCTGTTTAAAATGTGCCTAGATGTTGCGATTTTGGCACAGTGCTCACATTTTATCGGCATTGGACAGGAATTGACCATATAGCGTGCGCAAATGCGTATCATAACCGAGGAATAGATGAAATAGAATAGATGGAAAGCCGTGACTTTTCGCAGGGCGTTTTTCTCCAACCATTACTCATATTTCGCGCTCGAGTTATGGGAATTCATAACTGTAATATGTGTCAATTCATGAAGATAATTTTAAACGGTAAACCCTGAGTTATTATAGCCTACGTGTGTCTACCCAAATGGAAACGATATCCAGTTAGCTTATGGGGCTGCAGGGTAGCCTAGTGGTTAGAGCGTTGGACTAATAACCGGAAGGTTGCAAGTTCCAACCCCCGAGCTGACAAGGTACAAATCTGTCCTTCTCCCCCTGAACAGGCAGTTCCTAGGCCGTCATTGAAAATAAGAATTTGTTCTTAACTGACTTGCCTGGTTAAATAAAGGTAAAATATATTTTTTTTTACAAGCGCATCTTTGAACATTTGAAGTCAGAGAAACTTCAAATTATTTCTGCTTAACTTTCTCACTCCAGAAATACGGTATCTGCTATCTACAGTTATTGAAATAATTTCAAAAGATCAGAAGCATATCAGAATCTACTGGATACTGAATGTGGACGTTTTGGGCATACAAGACAGGATTCACTCATTCGTGATGAAATAGGAACATAACCAAATGCGTCAAAAGCAGCATGCTATTAACGAGTCTTGACACCGCTGCATTTTTGCGCCATCCCTCCCCTCACTCCACCCTGCACTGATGAAGGTTAACTTATAAACAGCAGGAAGCCATTATTTTCAATTATTTTGTTTGTCACAGTTTCTTGCCCTTTTAACTTGGTCTTTGTTGTGTTCCAATCCATCCTTTCTTTTTATGACTAATTTTAAGACAGACGCTGTAAATGTGTTTCACAATGACTGCTCATCTCATCCCCCTTTTCTATGATATCCTGTTCTCTTCCCCTCTTCCCTCTCTCCCTGTTCTCTCCTCTCTCTGTCTATGTTTCCTGTGTGAACCCATGCTATCTGTGTTCACATATCAAGGGTGGGTGTGTCTATGCTATTAAACAGCAGATTAGATATCAGCAGGGATGGTCTATGGGGAAATAGAGGGCACACTAATAATGACTTTGTATTTAGTCTTTGCCACTTCTCAGGGCAAATGATTGTGAGTTCGATTCCCGCTGGGGCCACCCATATAAAAATGTATGCATTCATGACTCTATGTCACTTTGTATGAAAGTGTCTGCTAAATGGCATATATAAATAAAGGACTGGACATACAAGTGCATTTTGGTGTCATAGTTTTAACCAAAGACTTTGACTATATCAACTGTATCTGAGCCACAGCCATTCCTGGTAGTGTGAGTCTGGTGCGAGCTGCCGCTGCGGTGGGACTGAGTTGAGTTAGCTTTGGCATGTAGTGTGATGTAGGTAGCGGGGTTGTTACTGTGTAGTTTATCTAGTGGCCGTGGCGTTGGCCCGTCGCTGCAGTCCACACAGCACATGATACACAGCACCTCAGGCTACGGTGTGTGAGACTACTGTCGTCACAGTGAATGTGTGTGTGTGTGTGTGTTCCCAGGCTGTATTATTCAGAGGGCTGGCTTGGGGTCCCATGTGTGTGCCTGTGAGTCAGTGTGTGGTCCTTGGAAGTGTCAAAGCAGCCAGCCTGTGTTGTGTGTGTGTGCTGGCTGCAGTTTGTGTGTTTGTGTGTTTGTGTGTAGATGCATTCGCGCATATGTGTGTGTGTCTGTTTACGTGTGTGTGGGTGCGCACAAGGGGTGGGGTTATAAAGTCCTGCTGTTAACTCTTTATCTTTTATTATCAAATGAGATGTTTATGAGAGAGCTAAACATGTTTGCCAGAAGGGCTCTCGCCCTCTCTCCCCCCTCTCTTTCCAACTCTCCCCCTCTCTCCCCCTGCCTCCAACTCTCCCCCTCTCTTTTCAACTCTCAACCTTTCTCTCCAACTCTTCCCCTCTCTCCCTTTCTCTCCAACTCTTCCCCTCTCTCCTCTTCTGTCTAACTCTTCCCCTCTCTCTCCCCTTTTCTCCGACTCTTCCCCTCTCTCCCCTTCTGTCTGACTCTTCCCCTCTCTCCAACTCTTCCCCTCTCTCCCCTTCTCTCCAACTTTCCCCCTCTCTCCCCTTCTCTCCAACTCTTCCCCTCTCTCTCCCCTTCTCTCTAACTCTTCAGTCAATTGAAATAAATTCATTAGGCCCTAATCTATGGATTTCTCATGACTGGGCAGGAGCGCAGCCATGGATGGACCTTGGAGGGCATAGGCCCACCCACTTGGAAGCCAGGCCCACCTATTGGGGAACCAGGCCCAGCCAATCAGAATTAGTTTTCCCCCCACAAAAGGGTTTTATTACAGACAGAAATACTCCTCAGTTTCATCAGCTGTCCGGGTGGCTGGTCTCAGACGATCCCACAGGGGAAGAAGCCAGATGTGGAGGTCCTGGGCTGCCATGGTTACATGTGATCTGTGGTTGTGAGGCCCGTTAGACATACTGCCAAAGTCTCTAAAATGACCGAGGCGGCTTATGGTAGAGAAATTAATATTCAATTCTCTGGCAACAGCTCTGGTGGACATTCCTGTAGTCAGCATGCCAATTGCACGCTCCCTCAAAGCTTCAGACATCTGTGGCATTGTGTTGTGTGACAAAACTGCACATTTTAGAGTGGCCGCACATGTGTGATGATCATGCTGTTTAATCATCTTCTTGATATGTCACACCTGTCAGGTGGATGGATTATCTTGCCAAAGGAGAAATGTTCACCAACAGGGATGTAAACCAATTTGTGCACAAAATTAAAGAGAAATAAGCTTTTTGTGCTTATTGAAAATTTCGGGGATCTTTTATTTCAGCTCAGGAAACATGGGACCAACACTTTACATGTTGTGTTTATATACAGTACCTATTTCAGTCCAAGTCAGGCACTGTATATATATATATATATATATAAAAATATATATATTTGTGTTTTGTCTGTCTATATATATATCACATTGTGTTTATTGTTGTTTTTGTGGTGGTGGTGCTACAGTGTTAGTATAGGTTCATGTCAGGCCAAAAGCTTGGTGCTTGTGAGGAGGAGCTATCATATTAATACACAGTCAGGGGCCAGACTCTCCAGTGCTACCATTTTGGTCAAATATTCTCCTAAATATTTTGCTGTGTTACCTGGGATGTTAATTTGGGAGCACCAGTGCCCTCAGACAACATTTAGTGTAACAGAAAGAAAGGAAAAGGGATGTGCTTCTTCAGGAGATGAGCTTCAAAAGTAGCTAGGATTCATATAGGCCCAATGTAGGCTACATCTCCATTTTAAAAATACATTTTTCTGGTGCTCCTTAAACCTGTATTTACTTATTCCTGGCAATTCTTGTCATTAATACTTTTAATATTTTTTAATGTGCTCCTAAATGTATTTATTTGCTCCTATTTCTTAAACTTAGGAGCACATGTGCTTCTTGTAAGAAAATGGCAGCGTAGAGCCCTGCCAGTGATGAGAAGCATTCTGACAATCCCTACTCCCCAGTACACACACACACACACAAACATACAGAGAGAGACTGATTTTAATATCCCTCTATCCATCTTTTATCTCTGTCATAGAGAGCAGCATTAGCCAACAGTTTGATAGCCCTGCTGTAACACAGGGCTTGCATCTCAAATGGCACCCTATTCCCTATGTAGTGCACTACTTTTGAGTAGGGCCCATAGAGATCTCATCAAAAGTAGTGCACTATATTTGGAATATGGTGCCATTTTGGACATACCCCAGGTGCTTATTGGAGAATAGAGCTTTGCTGAGTGTACGTTCAGTAATGTGATTAATCTAATCGTTCCTGGTAATATGACTAATAATGTGTCATAAGCCCTTCTCCCTTTCTGCTTTGCTTGTCTGTGGTGGAGCCTTTCATGAATACAGTCTATCACACTGTGATAGATAGGCTAGAGTGGTACAGGCGTTGTGGTTTACTGCAGGGGGCTATAGGCATGGCGGCAAAGAGCTACTGTAAGTTTGTCTCTGTGGAGTTTGAGCCTTTCTCTTCTTTTCTTCCTCTGCATCTCCATGGCTTATGTGTTGTCTGTTGTTTCATTTACTTTGTGTTTTATAACTGTTGTTTCATTTACTTTGTGTTTTGTCTGTTGTTTCATTTACTTTGTGTTTTGTCTGTTGTTTCATTTACTTTGTGTTTTGTCTGTTGTTTCATTTACTTTGTGTTTTGTCTGTTGTTTCATTTACTTTGTGTTTTGTCTGTTGTTTCATTTACTTTGTGTTTTGTCTGTTGTTTCATTTACTTTGTGTTTTGTCTGTTGTTTCATTTACTTTGTGTTTTGTCTGTTGTTTCATTTACTTTGTGTTTTGTCTGTTGTTTCATTTACTTTGTGTTTTGTCTGTTGTTTCATTTACTTTGTGTTTTATAACTGTTGTTTTGTTTTCATTTATATTTGTCTCTGTTCTTAGTTACAATGTTTCTCCTCTACTCTACTTTTTCTTTGTGTATCTTCCTGTCTGTCCTAATTCTAGCTCTGTTACCCCTTAGGCTCGTGGCCAACCCTTTTTTACCCTGACCCGAAGTAGAACAAAACACAACCATGTTTTTTTCACATCTCTAATGTCTCCCATTTATGAAAGGGATGATTGTGAAAAAATATTTTACTGCAAAAGTGATTCAATTGATAGATATTGTTTTCCTGTAATGTGGTTATGCTACCATGTGCTTGTGTTGTGAAACACATGAACACACATTGAAGAGCTAGTTGACTTTAGCTATTCAAACACAAGAGGCATGGCAGTGCCACTCAAAGCCCTAGTTATACCAAGAGCCACATGCAACCCTTTTAAAGACCCAGTAACACAATACTAAATGAACCACAACAATTTATATGCAGGAAAAGGTGTTTGAGTGTAATTATGTTGGCCATATTAGATTCAGAATAAAATCGATTTACATGAAAAAAGTATTCATGGGCGTGAGTGTTGTACACAATTCTGAGAAGAAAAAAAAAACACATTTACAAAATTCATATTTACATGTGATGTGACAATGTCTGAGCCCACTTGTTTTCCTTAGAGCCAATTACAATAGCCACAACGTCAAAAGACGTGCAACTGGATGTGTTTAAGTCAGGCAGGACCAGGCCTTGTAAGGTCAGCCACCAGAAAGTAAAGCTTACATTCATCATAAATATTCATAGTTGATAATTCCACCTATTGTATCTCTGTGTTTACAGGCCTACATTTCCTAGATGTATGAAGATATCCTAATGATGTTTGTTTGTGTATATAGGGCAGACAACTGACTACTTGTATTCCACATTTTAGCAATGTCAGAGCTTGCAATATTGGGTTAAATTAGTTTGTGGCTCACCCCAGTCCAGCCAGGCTTTATTCAGTACTTTTTGAGTTTAGGGGGTGTGTCACAATATCTATCAATGTTGTTACTTTTGCGCAAAACTCTTTTTCCACAACTATCTCACAACTATCTCTCTCTCTCACACACTATCTCTCTAGCATGTGCGCACCTACTCTCAATCTTTCTTTTAGTATCGATTTCTCTCTCTCTGTCTCTCTCTCTCTGTCTCTCTGTCTCTCTCTCTCTCTCTCTCTCTGTCTCTCTCTCACACTCCATATAGCTTCTGTTTGTAAGTACACTTACATCAGTTGTACAACATTTACTG
>NC_143024.1:69186982-69204482 GCF_057628025.1 Oncorhynchus mykiss
TTGTATTATTAAGATAATAATTTATTTCAGAACAAATGTCAATGTAATTTATATAATAAATGCTATTCATTACATTTATTTGTTTAGATGAATTTAATTCCATGTTGGTTAATGGGACAGATTAGTGCTATTCAGGACACATTGTGAAGAATGGGCAGATTTTATTTAGCAACGGGCATCCACATTGTTAAAATGTTTTCAAAATAATTCTAATAAACGCAACAGTTTGACAATGGATGAAGATACTCCAAACTTTTAGAATGTTGAAAATCAATCAGATCTCGACTGAATTATAGCACATAAATATTTTACTGGCTTTGACAAATAATTAATGGATTTCAGAGATTATGGTGGAAATTCATGTATTCAATTGATTGTAAAATATTACTTTCCTTTTCTTAGAATTCATTCATATATACATTTTGTGTTAAGATAAAGAACTTTACAGACCAGGGTCACAGGCTGTGTCACAACCGGCCGTAACCGGGAGTCCCATAGGGTGGCGCACAATTGGCCCAGAGTCGTCCGGGTTAGGGGAGGGTTTGTGGTGGGCCATGCGCCTGCAGGCAGACTTTGGTCATCAGTTGAAGGGTGTCTCCTCTGACACATTGGTGCGGCTGGCTTCCGGCTTAAGCGGGCAGGTGTTAAGAAGCACGGTTTGGCGGGTCATGTTTCGGAGGACGCATTACTCGACCTTCGCACTCCCGAGCCCGTTGGGGAGTTGCAGCGATGAGACAAGATCATAATTGGATCACAATTGGATATCACGAAATTGGGTTGGAAAAGAGGGTAAAATCCCCCCCACACAATTTTAAACATATTTTTTATATGTGCCTATTTTCTTAAACACACTGGGTGTACTTATGTATATGAATAAATGAATGCTTGCTGTGTCTAGGCTTACCTGCACTCACCTGCTCTGTCAATACTGTTGTTGTCACGTTCTGTTGCATAATTCAACAAGTGTGTCAATAGTAGGATACCCTCGGATTAAAAATAAACATGCTTGGGTCTAGAATACACCCATCTATACATAGTTTACATTGTTTGACAGGTCAGTGTACTGTTTAAAGTGTTTGACAGGTCATTACAAATATTTCCGCAGTCGTAACATTAACAGGAAAAAACAACAGGCGCAAGCAAGAGTATGAAAGAGTCGCAGGAGTAAAATGAAAGCAATCAATCCAGCGAGATTTAAATGACAAGTGGATATTGCACCTCTCAAACACAGGAAATAGATTGCTGAAAAATACACATCCTCAGATGGGCGGGGCATGTGTGATGCTACTTTATAAGTCAGGTCCTTGTTACATCACTGTCAGGCAGTGTGATTAATTAAGGAGAATGAATAACAGAATTAAAGGACCGTGACACAGCGCCCCTGCCTTATTGTGTGTGGGCAGGCATGTGTGTTTGTGTGTGAGAGAGAGAGAGACAGAGACAGACAGACAGGCAGACAGACAGAGACAGACAGACAAACAGACAGAGACAGACAGACAGACAGACAGACAGACAGACAGACAGACAGACAGACAGACAGACAGACAGACAGACAGACAGACAGACAGACAGAGGCAGGCAGGCAGGCAGACAGACAGACAGAGACAGGCAGGCAGGCAGACAGACAGACAGGCAGGCAGGCAGGCAGACAGACAGGCAGACAGAGACAGGCAGGCAGACAGACAGACAGACAGACAGACAGACAGACAGACAGACAGACAGACAGACAGACAGACAGACAGACAGACAGACAGAGAATGTGTGCACACGGGGAATCGAGAAGAGGAAGTACCCTTTTAGCCCCCCCAGTGAGTTGGACGTGTGTTTCGGAGAGAAACCGAGAGAAAGAGAGTTAGACAGATAGAGAGAGAGGAGTAACAGAGAGGATAAAGAGGTTGAGTAGAAAGCACCTCGGCACTTGAACAGGGCTGCTGCCTGCTCCGCTTCCCGGTTCCCATGCCGACGGGGAGGGTTGTTCAGTTGGAGCATGCTCAGTAGGGCTCTCTTCCCTTGCCTGTGACAATAGCCAGGCAGAGAGAGGGCTGGAGTATTCACACACACATACACATACGCTGCTAGAGGAGAGAGCAGAGGAGAGGGTGTCTGCCTACCTGCTGTACTAAACTGAGCTGATAGGGACGGCTACACGCACTTACAACAAAGGTGGGTCTGCATAGCGTCATGTCTCTCATGTTTTATGCATGTTTACAATTTTGTTGTGTAGTATTTTTCTCTTTCATGGGAAAAGGACTGGAGAGAAAACTGATGACAGTTGTTGCTGATAAATGGGCATTTTGTGAAAGGGCATTTTGCTGAATACTCTGTCATGGTTAATGACTTGAGGAATGATTGTGTGTACTCATTATGTAGTAAAAAATAATAATACTTTTTTGTGAGCAATCTGAATGTGAGACAGTCAGACTTCTGCATCAGTAGGCTGTTGATGGTCTGTAGGGGCTGTACGAACATGCAGCTATGTAGAATATCCAGAGTGTTATTGTTGGCGTGAAGTGCACATTTTGATTTTATTCTGAATGGCTATAGTAAGCATAGCTTAGGGAAAGCATATCTTGCAAGGTGTTGTGTTTTTAAGGCTGTATGTATTTGAGAGATACTTTAAATCAATTATTCATCAAGTAACGTTGAATAGGAAACTCCTCGGATGACACATGGTGAATTGTCTGCTCTGCATGTAACACAGTGCAACCTCTGTGTTCTGTACTGTACACACTTCTGACAGGACTGGAGACAAACACGATTTACATGTTTGCTTATTCAGAACAGACATCAGATGTTAGCCTTTAGCCCTGTGTGTGTGTGTGTGTGTGTGTGTGTGTGTGTGTGTGTGTGTGTGTGTGTGTGTGTGTGTGTGTGTGTGTGTGTGGGTGTGGGTGTGTGGGTGTGTACATGCGTGCGTGTGTGTTTTCATGTCCTTTCACTCCGGTGAGCAGAAAAATGCTGAATATGAGGATCTTCATCCAACACCTCTGTCACATGACTGGTGAAGGGTTGGGCAATATTTGGGGAGATATCTTGCTACTCCAAATATCCTGATATTCGATATAATCGTTTTGCGCTGTTAATGACTAGATCATTCTAGACGGCTTATTTACGGTATTATAGTTGCATTCTTATTAAATAATCTTAGTATACTGAAAAACTAAGGCTTTGTTAATTCATTTAGACGTCTTTATAAACATATTGATACAGCCTAGCAGATAAAACTACACAGTTTTTTTTATTTTTGAAGTTCAAATAGAGTATAGTCCTGCACCTCACGATATATCGTCAATGTCAAATATCACAATATTTTATTTAATCATATATATCGGCCCAACCCTAGACTTGTGTGTCGTGAGAAGGAACTTTGTAGTCACTGACCCTCTCTGATCCTCTGATGCTTATGTTGTGGAGGAGCAAGGCAGAGGCAGGGCCCAGGGTCATAACCATAGACATAGCAATAGAATTACCAGTCGTTCAGTGTACCCAGGAGTCAAATTCCTGTGGTCTGAGGGGCATTTTCCATTCTAGTAATTCTATGTTTATGGTCATAACACTGGAGGGCTGGTCTGTTATTCCATTATACTGTATGTAATCTCTCATCTCGCTCCATTTCTGTCTGGCCCACATGGATTGGGATTAGTCACCCGGCCTCCCACCAGATGAATTGGGCAAGCTCGATGGGAGGATCGATGGTGTGTTCCTGTGCACTGGATCGTATCATGGTCTCATCTGCAGCCTGCAGCAGAGACAATGCTGTGTCTATGGGCGCTGGTCAAAAGTAGTGCACTACATAGGGGAATAGGGTGCCATTTGGGATGCAGAAATTGACTGGCTCTGTCTTCTGACCTCAGTCGCACCAGGACGGCCAGGGAGTAGGGAGCAGCCAGAGGAGAGGAGAGGAGAGGAGAGGAGAGGAGAGGAGAGGAGAGGAGAGGAGAGGAGAGGAGAGGAGGGGAGAGGGTAGGAGAGGAGAGGAGATGAGGGGAGAGGGTAGGAGAGGAGAGGAGAGGAGAGGAGAATGTAGGGTAGGAGAGGAGAGGGAAGGAGAGGAGAGGAGAGGAGATGAGGGGAGAGGAGAGGAGAGGAGAGGAGAGGAGATGAGGGGAGAGGGTAGGAGAGGAGAGGAGAGGGTAGGAGGAGGTAGCAGAGCAGCAGCAGTCAGAAACGTTAGGTGTCAGCTACCAGCCATGTGGGTGGAAACAGCACAGCATGCCGGCTCCCCTGAATATTTCATCTGCTGAAAGAGAGATAGAGAGCAGGAGAGAGACGGAGAGAGACTGGGAGCAATAGAGAGAGAGAGAGAGGGGGGAGCGAGAGAGCGGTAGAGATAGAGAGAAAGTAGGAGAGAGGTAGAGATAGATGGAGAAGATGAGATGGGGAGTGGGGGTAAAAAAATAGAGGGGAGAGTCAACTCCCAGGAAATTAGAAAATATTTCCAGGTTTGTACAGTTTCAGTCAGAGCAAAGAAAATGTAGGTTGTGTAAAGGGTTCGGGACCAACCAGGTTCAGATGGGGGGTAATCATTTTGATTGCCACCAGTCAAGACTACTAACTAGAGGATATCCTAGGGTCATCCACAGAATATGGCTCCCCCACTCACTACACTCACTGTAAAAGCAAAAATTGCACTCGTGCTACCTGCTAAAAAGGTAGATTTTTCAGTTGGCATATTATGTTTTTATTAAATTATAATGGAAAACCCCTCTGATGTTAGCTACAATTGAAGAAATCAGACACACTAATGCTGAACATGCTTCCAGGATGAGAAGTTGTCACAGCTCCCAGGTAAAAATACTATACTGCTATTTTTGGCTCAGTTGAATTAAAATAGTAGTAGACAGTTCAGGCTGCCAAATTTCATTCCTAAACAGTACAGCATGTTGCGTAGGACTGTGGCTCTGAACTGGCACATAGTGTGACTGTCTGTCTCCCTGCAACCCAGATATGACAGCAGCTCCATATCCCTACTGTGCTCTGCTGTGCTGGGTCTGTCTGAATGATAGTGATTGTAGAGCTGTGAGGAGTGATAGACAGCTATGTGTTCATCACACCAGCATGAGTGAGAGAGAAAGAAAGAGACTGAGAGAGAGAGAGAGGAGAGAGAGAGAGTTATACCCTTTACAGACAGACTGTACAGTATGTTGCCTGTAAAAAAATTTTTTTTTAAATCTGCCAATGTTTTTTAGAGCCCAATTCATACAATCCAATTTACCACATTCTTGCTAGTGTAAGTATTTTATATATCCCGTGCACATGCTGGCACGTTTAGGATTGGGAGTAGATACATCCATTGAATAATCCATTGGGCTCCCAAGTGGCACTGCATCTCAGTGTAAGAGGCGTCACTACAGTCCCTGGTTTGAATTCAGGCTGTATCACATCCGGCCGTGATTGGGAGTCCCATAGGGCGATTGGCAGCCGTCGTTGTAAATAAGAATTTGTTCTTAACTGACCTGCCTAGTTAAATAAAGGCTACATTTCCAAAAATCTAAATACACCATCACAAAGAAATCCATTATTCATTTATTTTAGGCAGGTCCTAAGAAACATTATAAGACAAATAAAATATATTTTCCAAATAGAATTGCATATTTTGAATGTGATTATGTTACTGGTCTGTGCAGCCTATATGCTAAATGGCTGCGCCATGCACATGAAATCAATACTTTCTTTGTTCATTAAACATACAAGACACATAGGATCACAGTCAACACACATATAGGCTATTTAATAGTAGGCTAAGAATATAATGAAATATACAGAATATAATACAAATAATATTTTTCTCACACAACTTGCGTCATGGCAACAGGTGGAACCACTGTCATATAAAGCAAGCCCATGCTTTTTTTAAATCCACATTTCGTATTTTTCCTACCTTCACTCCGCTTTGTTAGGGAGCTGGGGTAGGTCTTGCATTACGAGCAGGCCTTTCTTCACCATGATAATGATAGAAAATAATAGCAATCCATTTTTTCAAAAGCATGTGAGTCTCGTGTTCATGTTTCACAACCTCCGCGAGTTTTTGCAGTTGCCTATGCGCGCAATAATAATAGGCCTTCACTTGATTTAGGCTACAGTTATTGCATGCTAAATGTTTCTGATCATTGATAGATGAGCAAATTAATAGATGAGCTATACCACCCTTCCACTTATTTGCCCAGCCAGAAACCCATTAACCAAATAGCCTATACAGACAGAGATTCAGTTAAACAAAATCACATTAATTGATTAAGTAAAGTCACAGGTTTTGGTTGGGAGGAGGCCTAGGATACTAAACGACTGAGTGAAGAGCAAAATAATCCACTTGTTAAGCTAAATAACATTCTGGCAAAATGTTCGGATCACTAGCTCGGTTTCCATCCAATTGGCAACAGATTTTCATGTGACTATTCTAAAATCAGCATGAAAACAATATGCATATTTCCCCACTCATGTGTTTCCTTCCATCAAATGTACTTGTTGCGGATAAAAGGCTGTGCGTGATGACATAGTGCACGTAAAAATAACTTTTGCGGTTGAATTCCCATGTACTGAATAAAAAAATATAAATTTAATGGGTTTCCATTGCATTTTTAACTCTACTGATGGTTTTCTCACAACAAAATGGCGTCATGCAGTGAGTGTGCCTACTATTGGAACTTAACTTACTTCATCTGTAATAAACTGCTTTCTGGACCAGTCGTAGTGGGAGGACCACACAACATGTCATCACGTGACTCCAAGTTTACTTCGTAATGATGGTTATTATATAAATATTTGTGCATAAATGTAGTGTTTTCAGAAAGTTTTCCGACCCTTTCACTTTCATGTTGTTACATTACAGCCTTATTCTAAAATGTTTCCCCTAATCAATCTACACAGAATACCTCATAGTGACAAAGCGAAAACAGGTTTTACATTTTTTTTTGCAAATTTATAAAAACACCTGAAATATCACATTTACATAAGTATTCAGACCCTTTACTCAGTACTTTGTTGAAGCACCTTTGGCAGTAATTACAGCCTCGAGTCTTATTGGGTATGATGCTGGAAGCTTGGCACACCTGTATTTGGGGAGTTTCTCTCATTCTTCTCTGCAGATCCTCTCAAGCTCTGTCAGGTTGGATGGGCAGTGCCGCTGCACATCTATTTTTAGGTCTCCCCAGATATGTTCGATCGGGTTCTGGCTGGGCCAATCAAGGACATTCAGAAATTTGTCAGGAAGCCAGTCCTGCGTTGTCTTGGCTGTGTGTTTAGGGTCATTGTCCTGTTGGAAGGTGAATCTTCACCCCAGCCTGAGGACTCTGGAGCATGTTTTCATCAAGGATCTCCCTGTACTTTGCTCTGTTCGTCTTTCCCTCAATCCTAACTAGTCTCCCAGTTTCCTGCCACTGAAAAACATCCCCACAGCATGATGCTGCCGCCACCATGCTTCACCGTAGGGATGGTGCCAGGATTCCTCCAGACGTGACGCTTGGCATTCAGGCCAAAAATTTCAATCTTGATTTCATCAGACCAGAGAATCTTGTTTATCATGGTCTGAGAGTCTTTAAGTGCCTTTTGGCAAACCCCAAGCGGGCTGTCATGTGAGGAGTGGGTCAGTCTGGCCACTCTACCATAAATGCCTGATTGGTGGAGTGCTGCAGAGATCGTTGTCCTTCTGGAAAATTCTACCATCTCCACAGAGGAACTCTGGAGCTCTGTCAGAGTGACCATCGGGTTCTTGGTCACCTCCCTGACCAAGGCCCTTATCCCCCTGATTGCTCAGTTTGGCCCGGGCGGCCAGCTCCAGGAAGAGTCTTGGTGTTTCAACATTTCTTCCATTTAAGAATGATGTAGGCCAGTGTGTTCTTGGGGACTTTCGATGCTGCAGAAATGTTTTAGTACCCTTCCCCAGATCTGTGCCTCAACACAATCCTGTCTCTACGGACAATTCCTTCCACCTCATGGCTTGGTTTTGCACTGTCAACTGTGGAACCGAAACCAAAACACTGTATATAGACAGTTGTGTGCCTTTCCCAATCATGTCCAATCAATTGATTTTTACTACAGGTGGACTCCAATCAAGTTGTAGAAACATCTCAAAGATGATTAACGGAAACAGGATGCACCTGAGCTCAATTTTGAGTCTCATAGCAAAGTGTCTGAATACCTATGTACCTTTTTTTTATATTTCTAAAAATGTCTAAAAACCTGTTTTTCGCTTTGTGAATATGGGGTATTATGTTTAGATTAATGAGGAAATATTTTTATTTAATACATTTTAGAATAAGGCTGTAACGTAACAAAATGCAGAAAAACTGAAAAACGTCTTGGTTTGAAAGGCTTAAAAGAGACGGGGGTGGGGATTCCCATTCAGTTGTACATCTGAATGCCTTCAACTGAAATGTGTCTTCCGAATTCCCTGTGCCCAGGGAACAGTGGGTTAACTTCCTTGCTCAGGGGCAGAATGACAGATTTTTAACTTGCCAGCTTGGGGATTCGATCCAGCAACCTTTCGAGAGAGAGCGAGAGAGAGAGAGAGAGAGAGAGAGAGAGAGAGAGAGAGAGATGGTGTTTAGCTCCTCGGCAAACAGATGACAGCTGATCAATGACTCTCCTCCCCTTTTATTCCAAATCACCTCCCCTGACCTCTCCTCATCCCCTCCTTCTCTCCCCTCCTCCCGCATGTAAGCCCATTACTAGCCTGGCCTTGGATTAGGGAGACTAGGAGACCCAGGGAGCCCACCACTCCCCCGCTTTGATCTCTCCTCTCCCCCCTTTCCTCTCCTCTCTCTGTGTTGGTTGTCACAGTTAGCTGTGTGATCCCTATTCTGACACCAGACCCCAGAGCAATGAATGAAGGGCTCTGGGGGAGCGATCCTCTTTAGGTGTATGCCAATACTTTGATCAGCTCCTCATGGGGAAAAGCTACTACCGACATGACATTCTCAAGCAGCAGGGTGAAAGGGCCACATTGACCAGTTCTTTAAAAATACAAAACCACGAGAGCATGTGTTTGCCTGATTGAATGTTTTGAATGCATGTATTGGTTTGAATTCGTATTTAGTATGCATTTTTTATTACGATGGGATGTCTAATCATTTTCTATTGTAAAAGTTCTCATTATATTCTTTGGTGTTCCGTCCCACTTTAACAGAATGGTTTCTCTGAGAAGAGAGCCTTTGAAACAGGAGGTTTATTAATAAGCACACTAACATGGGTAGAATTTTCTATTTGTTATTTTTTCTTGTGTGAGTCAAGGACAGAGCAGTCAGATACAGGGTGGTGATGTGATGGAAGACATGACTGATATCAATCACTCTAGACAGGAGCTACTTTAGGTCCCCCTTCTCCCTCCTCTCCTTCTCCCTCACTGCCCCGATCTTTCTCCATCTTTCTCTCCTTTCTCCACCCTCTCTCTCCATTCCCCTGTCAGTGATATGAATGAGTCATTCTGCCATCTGTTCCTGAGTAAATTCTCCCTTATTACCCTCTCTTTGTTTATCGACAACACTCCTGGGATTAACTCTCTCATTCTCTCTCTTTAGCTCTTGCTCCCTCATTCTCTCTCCTGTCTCTCGCAATCTCTCTCTCTCACACTCTTGCTGTGTCTCTCTGTCTTGCTCTCTCCATCTCACTCTCTGTTCACCCTGTCTCTCTTTCTCGATCTCTCTCCGCCCTCTCTCTCTCCCTCTATCGCTCTTTCTTTTTCTCTCTTTCATGCTTCCTCTCCCATGCTACCTACGGACTTTAAGTCATGCGCCATCATTATTTGTTAGTATCCCTCTCTCTACCTCTCTCTCTCTACCTCTCTCTCTCTCTCTCTCTCTACCTCTCTCTCTCTCTACCTCTCTCTCTCTCTCTCTCTCTCTCTCTCTCTACCTCTCTCGCTTTCCCTCTTATCTCATTTCCCATGTCGCTCTCCTGCTCATCCTCCTCCTTTTCTGTTTCCTCACACATATTCTTTCCCCAAAGCCTCTCCACCTCTCTCTCTATCACTCTACCCCAGCCTTTCTTCCCTACTCTCTCTCTATCACTCTACCCCAGCCTCTCTCTCCACCTCTCTCTCTATCACTCTACCCCAGCCTCTCTCTCCTACTCTCTCTCTATCACTCTACCCCAGCCTCTCTCTCCTACTCTCTCTCTATCACTCTACCCCAGCCTCTCTCTCCTACTCTCTCTCTCTCTCTCTCTCTCTCTCTCTCTCTCTCTCTCTCTCTCTCTCTCTCTCTCTCTCCTACTCTCTCTCTCTCTCTCTCTCTCTCTCTCTCTATCACTCTACCCCAGCCTCTCTCTCCTACTCTCTCTCTCTCTCTATATCACTCTACCCCAGCCTCTCTCTCCTACTCTCTCTCTCTCTCTCTCTCTCTCTCTCTCGCTCTCTCTCTCTCTCTCTCTCTCTCAGGAGATTTATCGTGTAGGAATGAGGTCACACTCATCTCACAGAGGTCCCTAGATTGTTTTTGTTATTGTTACCGTTGCCGCGGTGGTGGCGGTGTTGATGTCATTACCCCCTGCAGCAGTAACAACAACAAAAATAGGAAACACTGTAAAGGCGACAGCCGAGCTAGGAAGCCTCACTACTAGACTACACTGCCTGGGCTTACAGAGACCTCTACCTGAACCCAAATACTGTACTCTACTGGATCAGATCAGGTTGTTTTGTTTCCATCAGCCTGGAAAACAACAATGTTTTGTTTCCATTGCATTGTACATTTCTATAAGGCATAAGGTGTATTTAAATGAGACAGCAAACATACATATTTGATTTCAAGTAGTTTATCAACAACAAGAAACATACAGATGTAGGATCATATTTGATCACCCTGTTGCAGGAGAACTATCCTGCAATGCACTGTATTTTAGGTTTAAAAAGGCCTCTGAAGTTTGTGATTTCCACTTTGAAATTTCAGACTTGATTTTCCCTTATGAAAAATGTATCAACCCCTACAAAAATGTCCATACATTATAATTCACATAATAATTCACATTTCCTGTAGTTGCAGGATTATTTTCCTCCTGTAGCAAACTGGCTCAAATGAATTCCAAACACCGGTTCCTGTTGGGGGTACTCGAGGACTGGACTTGGGAGCCACTGTGTGTAGCCTACAATTAGTTGTAATCAGACCTCTAAATTATATTTTTTTTACAGGGGTCTGCTGTCGGAACCCACGTTGTTTTGTATCCATTGCATTAAACCTTTCTGTAGGGCTGATTATTTAAATGAGACAGGAAAGATATTTGATTTGAGGTAGTTATCAACAATCAGGTCCTGTGTTTATACAACGAGCCATTGAATTGAGAGAAACCTCTTGTGATACTCTTGTGTATAAACTAGGAATGAAATGCCTAATTGACAGAGCGCCACAAACACTGAGCTAGCATAGCTTGCTTCATTTAAAAAAATAGTGCAGCTCTTTGTCACAGAAATGCCAAAAGTGGGGACGGGAGCGCGACCACCATCTCTGCCTCCTGTTGTCCATGCAGCTGAACAGACCTGGGTCCAAAAAGTGAACACTGTCCGAAATCGTTCAAATACTTTGAGCGATTGGTCTAGCCCGTCTGGAATGCCTGACATGCGAGGTTTATAATTTTGTGACAATTCTATTGTTTCCATTTTGCCAGGCAAGCACAATAAAACAAAGGGGAAGCTTTTGAAATGCTGTGAAATACTATTTGAACCCAGTGGTGCAGCGGACAGAGCCCAGGTTTTCATATTATGTTCGAAGGAGAAGAAGAACAGCCTTCAGGGATGGAAGAGAGAGAGGACTGCTGTCTGCATGGACAACATTGATTCATAAGTCTAAAAGAGAATTAGAATGCTGCTTCGTTTTCATTCAGTCCCGATGTCCCGATGGGGAAACCAGCTCACTATCGGGTTATGTTACATGATATACTGTACAGCAGCCATGCTCCCTCCAGGCCTACTGTACTTTATTGATCAGATCAAATCATGCACTGTCACATGTGAATAGGAATGATTATATTACCAACAATACAGTAGCATCTTCATCTCACTAAGGGCTGTCTGCCTGCCTCTTTCCAGGCCTACTGTACTGTATTCATCAGCTTATGCACTGTCACATGTGGTTAGCAATTATTAGTCTACTGTACAGTACAGTACCATGTCATTAAGGTCTGGACTGTTTGATTGCGTAAGAGGGGAGAGCAGTCTGCAAACGGAAAAAAGTAACTCTGGGAACGCACCAATGTAAAGCCATTCAATTCACCATAAGAAAGAGGAACTCAGATTCCCTGTGTTCCCCCTATTTCCAACCCTGGGAGACTGCTTTATTTTGGGCTGTGTCCAAAGAAACTGGTGGTAGTGACAGATCCATGATGGATCTATAACCCTCCATGAGTCAATACCAGAGCCGGAATGGAGTGACAGATACCCACTCCTCTGATTGGCTCTATTACACTGGATGTGTTCCAAATGGCATCCAATTCCCTATATAGTGCAATATTTTTGACCAGGGCCCATAGTGCTCTGGTCTAAAGTAGTGCACTATGTACATAATAGGGTGCCATTTGGGACACAGACACTGTTATTGGGTTGGCTGCTATTTACATCATACCCTCACCTCTAGTGCATTTGTGATCATTGGGTGATTACTTTATGTGGTGATTCTACAGAAGTGGTGCAAATTGCAGTACCACAAATATATATATATATATGTATATATGTATATATTTTTTAAACTGTTAAGTCTCCAAACGTAGGATATTTATTTACTATTTTCTAGTATTGAGATGCATAGCCAGCAAGGGGGCTCCAACCCTCCAAGATCCAAAGCATTGACATCTAGTTGGCCAAAACATAGACATCTATAATGTGCTATACTGTACTGTACAGTATACTACTGTACTATACTATACTGTACTCAAGTTTACTCTACTTGATGGCAATATCTATACTAAAATGAGTCATACCCATCTACAGTCTATACTAAAACGAGTTATACCCATCTACAGTCTATACTAAAACGAGTTATACCCATCTACAGTATATACTAAAACGAGTTATACCCATCTACAGTCTATACTAAAACGAGTTATACCCATCTACAGTCTATACTAAAACGAGTTATACCCATCTACAGTCTATACTAAAACGAGTTATACCCATCTACAGTCTATACTAAAACGAATTATAACCATCTACAGTCTATACTAAAATGAGTTATACCCATCTACAGTCTATACTAAAACGAGTATGTTGGAAAAATTACTTGTGTTGTGCTAACCGACTTGCCGAAACTATAGTTTGTTAACAAGAAATGTGTGGAGTGGTTGAAAAACAAGTTTTAATGACTCCAACCTAAGTGTATGTAAACTTCCAACTTCAACTGTATGTCTACCCAGCATATGTTGGAAGACATGTGTACTGAAAGTTTTGGAGAAATAGGATACAAATTAGATTTTTTTTCCCAGACCCCAATTTGCAACACTTCTGTAGAATGACCCATAGCAGCATATGGCTTCTGAACCTTCAATTAACCATAACGATGAACTATGTTGACATGGAAAACATATTGATTCTGGTTGGTATCTACATTATCCATCTGTCTCTTTGACTTTCACAGTGGCACCGCCGCCACCAGCACCCTATTGACAGGTAGAGTACAGTATATTGCTAAACCAGCCAGGGGTAAATTGTACCAATGCAAAGCTTTATCATCTTGTACCCTAAAGGCACGGACACACCGGTAGCGTTTGCTGGCCGAGAGTAGTAAGCACCTCTGAACAGAGTGCCAAACGCAATTTGCAATCCAATTCTACATGTAGGAATGGCCGAAAACGTCCGTGGTCAGACACCTAACCCGGCGGGTGGCACCTAAACACACCGCGCTGAATGAACGGCGAACAAACAACAGATGAAAGGTGTGTGTGGTTCCTAACACTGTTACTGAGAAAGATGTGTCCATCAGTCGCTGAAGAACATACCAGTACATTAGGCCTGCCATTTTCCACCCAATCAAATTGAAACAGCCTATGTGCGTTACAACAAGCAAATATATGAAGAGGTCCACAGAACAAGCACATAGTTATTGCTCAAATAGTTTGGGACATATTTGACTTTGCTCGTCATCCCTTCATTTAAACCATCATCCCAGCTTCTTATCTTTATAGTCTTTTATGATAGCCTTCCCTGGACATGATTTGCATGGATTGGTTGGATGTGTTCCTTTGAACAGTCTCTCTCTATTGAAGACTATTCACTGTCTCTTTGAATGAATAGAGTGAAGCGAAGCTGCATTTGGCTCCTCTGTGCTCATGGAAAAAATCATACAAAAGAAGAAAGGTGACCGTGTCTGTGCTATCTATGAGTGCCCAAATGGCAGTTGCAGCCTATTCCCTATATAGTGCACTACTTTTGACCAGAGCCCTATGGGCCCTTGTCCAAAATAGTGTACTATATAAGAAAAAGGGTGCAATTTGGAAGGTAACCTACATATCACCTCATTCCCTGTCTGTATTATTCATAGAGCCAGTTAACAACTCAGACTGGTGAAATATTCAGTGGAAGGTAATGAATGACCTCCGCCCACTCACCGTCCAGGAACAGAACAGAGACATGCCCAGCCTTCACCTGAGCTGTAATCAGTGATGTGAAACATTCGGCACAATGCAGATAGAATTAAAGAATAGAGATGACATGTATTCTATCAATCATACAATCATGTCTGTTCTACACGATACAGTTGTATGTGATCGTTCTGTAACGTTACGTTCTCCCGAACAGGCCTGTGCACTACTAAACACATAACCTTTTCACACTGACCCGTACAGTGCTGTTCTCGCTCAGATATTTTTCTTTCACATTGTCCTTTCCAGCATGGTTCAAGCAACTGTGGTGGATTCGTAACCAGACAAGCACAGCACTTGACTTGGCTTGACTCAGCTCAACAGTTGTCTTAGCTCTCTCTTTATGTAGTGTTGTGTCCCTCTTGTTGTGATGTGTGTTTTGTCCTATATTTATATTGCATTTAATTTTTTTAATACCAGGCCCCCGTCCCCACAGGAGGTCTTTTGCCTTTTGGTAGGCTGTCATTGTAAATAAGAATTTGTTCTTAACTGACTTGCCTAGTTAAATAAAGGTTAAATAAAGGTTAAATAAACAAATAAACAAATAATGAGAAAAGGGTAACACAGTAGACTCTTAGAAGAAAAGGTGCTATCTAGAACCTAAAAGGGTTCTTGGCTGTCCCCATAGGAGAATCCTTTGAAGAACCCTATTTGGTTTCAGGTAAAACCCTTTTTGGTTCCATGTAGAACCCTTTCTACGGAGGGGTCTACATGGAACCTAAAAGGGTTCTACCTGGAACCAGAAAGAGTTCTCCTATGGGGACAGCCAAAGAACCCTTTTGGAACCTTTTTTTCTAAGAACGTAGAGTGTATTCTCTGTGTTCTGAGTCTAAACTACACCCCCTCTACACAGCCTCTCCTCCCCATGGCCTTGTAGTTCACACACATCCCAGGGACATGTTGCCTAATTAACTCCAGACTTCCACTTTAGACCTTTGATGTTGCCAGAACGCTACTATGCTAGTCGTCTATACACTGGTGGTGCTCTGTGGAGAGACTCTGTAGAGAGTTGTAGTAGGAGTTGATGACTGGTGAGCCCGGGATGATTCTTATTAACCCACATTTCTCTGACTGATGAAAGGGGAGAGAGGTGGGGAAATGGAGGTTATGCCTTCTTTTTGTCTCCTGGCATCTTGCTCTCGTTCAGGCTCTCTCTCTCTCGTCTGGTTGAGTATTCTGTCTCCTCCTACTTTAAAGAGTTCATCTGTCTGCACCTACAGTAAGGATGGCTTGTCAGGATCCACTCACCCCTTCCCACCACTTCTCTCTCTAACCTCTCCTCCCTCCCACTTTTCCCCTCCCTCCTCTCCCCTACACTCTCTCTCCTCTCATTCCCTTGCCTTCCCTCCTCTCTCTCCCCATCCACCTCCTCTCAACAGGGGCAAAGGTACAGGACCGCAGGCAGGGTCAGGTTAGGCAGAGGTCGGTAATCCAGAGGTGGGGCAAAGGTACAGGATGGCAGGCAGGCTCAGGGTCAGGCAGAGTGGTCAGGCGGGTGGGTACAGGGTCAGGACAAGCAAGGGTCAAAAACCAGGAGGACGAGAAAAGAGAGACTGGGTAAAGCAGGAGCTGAGACAAAAACGCTGGTTGACTTGACAAACTGAACAACAGACAATCAGAGAACACAGGTATAAATACACAAAGGATAATGGGGAAGATGGGTGACACCTGGAGGGGGGTGGAGACAATCACAAACACAGGTGAAACAGATCAGGGTGTGACATAGAGCAGTAAATATAAATGTTTTGTCGTACCCGTAATATACCACGGCTGTCAGCCAATCAGCATTCAGGGCTCGAACCACCCAGTTTATAATGTGTTTAAATTATTAGATTCCATCAGTAACTATTAAGTGCATGTGGTTTGTTTTAGTGAAATTATCTGGAGATTGATTCCCTCGGTGAGACCAGTATTCCATTGAAGGGTCATGTGAATGAATGGTTGTGTTACATAAGATATTGGCGATAAGCATCTCTAGTTGATCAATAAGCCCGTGGTATCCAAGGCTTCCAGCCTATCGGATTGCTACATGACCAGATCAGATGCAATCTCTGGGATTAATAGTCACTGCTGGAGTCCTTCCCCCAGCCCGCAAGACAGACAGGTTGTAGAATCTAATGCCAACATGGCCACTCTGTTTTGCTCTCTAAACTAAGGCAGGTAGCCTAGCGGTTAACAGTGTTGTAACCAAAAAGTTGCTTGTTCGGATCCCAGAGCCGACTAGGTGAAAAGTCTGTCAATGTGCCCTTGAGCAATGCACTTAACCCTAATTGCTCCTGTAATTTGCTCTGGATTAGAGTGTCTGCTAAAATGTAAATTCATGTGTTTTTAAGAAGAGTGGTATTCCGCCCTGCTTTTGTGGTATTAGAGCTTTATTCAGGCAGTATGGAAATAGAGGCAGGAGACAGATCAGGAGGAAACAGAACATGTGGAAGTAGGGATTGAACTCAGGACTATATCGAGCATCTAATAATGTGCTTACTGCCAGGAGTGTTCCCACTTGACCAGACATGCTCTCTAAATCAGAGCTTGTCTGACTGACTGCCAGTCTGCCACATGCCAGCAGATCAGATCAGTCATCACAGGGAACCTGGTCTGAGTGAGTTAATTCCTAGTGGAGCAAAGGGCCTCAACATTGCATCTCCAGTGATCCTTGTTCTGGCCTTTTTTTAATCTTCATTCCTGGCCTGGGTATATTACTAGCCTAATTTACTGAAGGACACTGCTGTTACTGATGCTCCAGTGACCTTGTAATGTTACTGCACCTGTATAATGGCAACTTCACCGTACGTCTGTCTCGGCTTATTGTAAAGCACAACATGAAAAGACCCTATATGGTATCGCTGACACACCAGTGGATAGGCCTAGATCACGTGTCAAACTCGTTCCACGGAGGGCCAAGTGTCTGTGGATTTTCGCTTCACCCTTGTACTTAATTAATGAA